>NC_067402.1:188264719-188439719 GCF_016432865.1 Antechinus flavipes | reverse complement strand
AATAAGTGGGAATAACCATTAATCCAAAGGACTCTGGGAGAAAAGCAAGATTAGCTAAAAGAAAAAGTAAAGAAAAGTGGACACAGACACAAGACAGGACATAAAGACAGAGAGAGAGACAGAGACAAAGAGAGACACAGAAATAGAGAGGGAGGGAGGGAGGAAGAGAGGGACAGACAGAGATGGAGACAAAGACACTGAGACAGAAACAGAGACAGAGAGACAGAGAGAGAAGAGACAGAGACAGAGACAGACAGAGAGACAGAGAGAGAGAGAGAGAGAGAGAGAAAGAGAGAGAGAGAGAGAGAGAGAGAGTCATTGACTTAGGAGAGGCAGTAAACCAGCAACTCAATTTGACAGACAAAGGACCATATTTGTGGGCTCTGGGTCGTTTCCCAGAAAGGGTACATGGTGAGGCAGAACCATTCGTGCTTTTGGGATCAGGGCCTTAGAAAGGGGAATTTGTTAACAAAATTCAGAAAGTAAGAGAGTTGATCTATGAGGTCAAGAAGGCAGCAGCTGTTGCCACTAACCCTTATAAGGGCAGCAGTTTGTCACACTGGAGCTAAAAGCAGAGGCAGGTCTGAAGCTTTGGGCTGGTGTTAAAACTGTCCTTTATACTGAGACTGGTGAGCTGAGTATTTTAGGGATATAGCAAAATAAGAGAGTCACATCATGCTTCTTTATAATAAAATATTTATATTTCTGTGAAGCCCATTTACCTGGTTAGTCATCCCTATATATTGTCTCTGGGTTAAGTTTTGTGAGAGGGAAGGGAGGAAGTGTAGAGAGAAGGGAAAGATAGAGAGACTGAAATAAAGACAAAAATAGACAAGAGACAGAGAGATAAAAATAGAGAGATACAGGACAGAGAAACAGAGACAAAGACAAAGACAGAGACAGACAGACAAAAAAAAAGGGAGCGAGCCAGAGTCAAAAAGAAGTAAAGACAGAGAAAGAGAAAGAGATAGACACACAGAAAGACAGACACACACACACACACACACACACACACAGAGAGAGAGAGAGAGAGAGAGAGAGAGAGAGAGAGAGAGAGGAATAAATCTTCTGTCTATCTATGAACCCAGCACTATATTAAATGCTGAGGATATCAACACAAGCAAGACAGACTCCATTCTCAAGGAGCTTAAACTCTATCGGAGGAAGACAGTACATGAAGAAGAGCAGAAGGTCTTAGGTCCATCACATACTCTAGGCAGTCATGATACAGCATTTTATATAAGTTCAGTAGCAGCCATGTTGACTAGTATCTTCTGAGCCTTTCCAAGTGGTGCTTATATCAGAAGTTACAGGATCCTCAAATTACTGAGGAACAGTAATAATATAGACACTCTATCCTAAAACTAGCTGCAAGTCCACACCAGGGAGGAAGAGCAGTGGAAGCCTCATAACAGCTTAAGTCTGTAAGTGAAGAAATAATAATCATGATGGAGGAAGAAGTGGGGAGCTGACAGTGACCATATCTAGAAGCACATAACTTTGGGGAAGAGGCGCCTTTATCCTAGTAAGCTGCTGTCCCTATCCTTAGAAATCTATACTTCCCTGCATAAGTGAGGAAGTTACCTCTCTACCAGTTCAGATCAACATCTGTCCTGTGGTTCATAGTTTTAGTGAGCTGCCTAAAGCTCAGCTTTTTAAATGGTGGGTTGCCACTCTATATGGGATATTGTAACTGAATGTGGAAGTTGCAACATTATGATTTATTGCCAGTAAATGTTTGATTTGTATACCTATTTTATATACCTACATACCGGGGGTCATGTAAAAATTTCTTGGACAAAAAGGGGTGACCAAGTGGAAAAGGTTTAAAAAGCCATGGCCTAGAACTCTGAAAGGTAAAAGGAATTATTCCAAGAAAGGATTGAACCCAGGTCTTTTTGTCTTTGAGGCTAGCATGATATCCACTCGCCCATATTGCCTCTAAAATCCCAGCTTTTCAACAAATAAAGCCAGGTTTCCCCTTCTCCCTCCTAATGTAATCCTCCTCTGCTCTCTTTCCTATAGGATATGAGTATTTTAAGTGAGCAAGAAAACAGGCTTCTGGAGAAGCAGCAACGATACCAGCTGCTATCCGAATAAACTTTCCATGTTTTCCTTTCTGTCTGCTTTGTGGAGGCTCAGACTATACCCTAAATACCTTCCTCTCTGGAAGGAGGCTGCTAAGCTAAGAAGGGGGCAGTACACAGAGGCTAAGGCTGGCCAGTGGTGAGAAAAGACCCAATTCTCACTCCCAATTTCCACTGGATGAGTGAATTCAGGAGATTTATATCAGTGCCAACAATAGAGGAAATGGCTACAATTTCATCATTGGTTCGTGTTTATAAATCGGCCTATGGAGGCCCTAGGCCCCTTTTTCTCTCTAGTTCCAGTGACTCCCTCATTTACCTGTTTATATTTCATATTTAAATGTTTCCCTTAGTTTCCAATAGTTTCCATAAACTTTTCTTCTCAAATCTACTGGTGTGGTTTGCCATTTCCTTCTCCCTCTCATTTTACAGATGAGGAAAGAGGCAAACAGGATTAAGTGACTTACCCAGGGTCACACAGCTAGTAAGTGTCTGAGACCAGATTTTAACTCATGGCTTCCTGACTTCAGGCCCTGCAATCAATTCATTAAGTTATGTAATGGCCTCCATGAGGAACCTTAAGGATACTTTATAAAGATAAGAGACATTTAGAGTGAACTCTAGTGGGGGTTCTTACCCTGGGAATCTGTAAATTTGGTGGTTTTAAATATACATTTATGATTTTATAAATATTATATTTAAAGCATGTTGTATATAATACAATTATATAGTATGCTATGTAATGATTTATATTATGTTATATATAATAATGTTATATATTTATATATTATGTAACATAAACTTTAACTATTAAATACATATTTAAAACTACCAAGTTCACAGATCCCCACATTAAAAACATACACATATACATATATATTACTTTCAATATAATAGATTTCCTTTGTAATTCTATGTATTTTATATTTTGCATTTAAAAACATTATTCTGAGAAATCCATATGCTGCACTAACTTGCCAAAGCAATCCATGACATACAAGGAGCTTATATCCTAATGAAGTAATATAGTATATTAAAGGTGGGGGGGGAGGCGAGTTCTAGGTACATCATATTTGTATGTATAAATTATCTCTAAGTAAATATACATAAATACCACATCAGCACACAGGGACCTAACACACATCATATTCTATATGCTTGTGTTTCCAGGATTTGTGGCTATTAAATTGAGGAATGAATTCTTATTATTGATGCAGAGAATCCTAAGTTTGAACCCACAACCCCTTCCATTTTTTTTGTCCATATATGGTATAGAATACCATCTAAAAGATGTCTAAATAATGTTTGATGATAAAATGTGAATTAAGGAAATGGACTTCCATTGCTCAGGAAGGATTTGAATTTGATAGAGGAAAACATGCTTGATAGGGAAAATTGAACACAAGGACAGAAAGTTCTAGAGCCTCCTTCCTGTAAGGAAAGTAATATAATAGAATGCAAAGAGTATTAACAAGGCTCTAGGAATCAGAAAATTCTGAGTTTTAGACCTAGCAATATCTTAGTCAGGTTAGATTATAAACTCCATTAGGGCAAGGCATTCTTTGTCTTGTCTTTCCCGAAGCCTAGCCTAATTCTTTGCTCATAATCAGCATTTAACAAATGGCTGAAGTCTAGATTTCCATTTCCTAAGCTATAAAAAGAAGGAGCTGGACTAGAGGATCTCTGAAGAAAATCCATTGAGATTGCCCAGGCTATTTGCAACTCTATTTCCCTTTCTTTCTTTCCTTGGAAATAATGTCTTACGTCATTTCCTAACATGCACTTCCAAAATCAGAAAGTGTAGGTGTTGTAGTCAGTATCTATATGGAATAGAAAAATAATGATGGTACACAATGGACATCCCAAGAATGCCTGCCTCCCCACACTTTCCCCCAGCTGTCCCTCTCTGCTCAGTGATCACACTTATCTTTAACTAGCACCCAATGGTTATAGCGCACTTTACATACATGATCTCATTTGTTGCTCACAGTGATCAAAAGTGTAAATTTTGTTAGTCCCTTTTTATTTGGGAAGTTATGGGGGCCAGAGAATGTCATCTGTAGTTTGGGTGAGGAACAAAGTCAAGCAACATTTACACATTGCACAAGAAATAATCAAAAAATGGTCTGGAAAAAATTTCAAAAGAACCACAGCAGGAATATCATTGTGACAAAAAGAAGCACATTCCCTGGGATTCACCACTGCAGCATCTCCAAGAATCTAAGAGAAAACTGAGGGAATGCCAAAGAGGCAAAGGCCAGAGTATGGAGAAGGTTAGGGCAAAGGCCATTCCAAAGAGATTATCTCTTTCTTACTCACTGCAAGTCTGCATATCAGCAGGGGAAGTTTCATAATGTCAGCTTTATTGCTCCTCCTAATTCTAGAACCTGGAGCGGGGAGGAAGATTTTAGCCTCCTTACTCCTTGTCATAAGGTTGGATTTAGGGTTTTAAAGTAGGAAAAGCAGGAAAAGAATGGAACCACTTTGATGCTCTGTAGGTATGGGTACCATAGCACTTAAGAAAGGTAAAAGACTACTTGCTGATTTCTATTTTCCACCTCCATGCCCTAGAATAGGCTTGTATTTCAGATCATGGAAGGAACTCCTTCATTATCTCTACCATTTATAATCTCTAGCTTCCTTTAATGACTGACTCATATGCTACCTCTTAGAGGAAGCTTTTCCTGATGAGTTAGAGGTCTCTTCCTCCACAAATTGTCATGTATATACTTCTCTGTTCACATGTTGTATCTTTCCATCCTTCCCCCAAGAATATATGCTCCTAGAAGACAAGGACTCTTTTTTTATATTCCCAGTGCCTTGTTCATATTTTCTTTAAACCAGACTAATGTAGAAATCTCCTAGTGAGAAATTTCTCTTCTGAACAGGGAAGGATATGATAGATAAGGAAGAAAGAATAACATAGTTGCGTGAAATCATGAGAAGCTCTTCTTGGGATGCCCATTTTGTGCCATCACAATTTTCCTGTTTCTGCCATACAAACACTGAGAGTTAGGGAATTAAGTTCCTATTGACATACTTCTACCCTTGCAGTTTGGCACTTTCTCTGCAATTTTCAATGGTAAGATGATTGCCTAGGGTCTTGAGAAGTTGTGACTTGTTCAAGTCACAGCGTCAGTAAATGGCAGGGATAGACTAGAACAAAGATCATTACAACTCTGAGGTCTGCTCTCTACTATCTGTGTCACAGTGCTTTTTGTGTTATGATCCATACACTTAATAGGCATTTAATGAATGTTTGCTGGATGAGTTGGAAGAAAGATAAATATTTCTCCTTTGTCGCCTGTTCATTTTGAACCTATAAAAATTCAAATCAGAAAACTGGAAAGTCATTCATTTACATATTATATTGCAAAATGAACTCTCAAGCCTAGATGAAGAATTATTTCTTAACAACGCCCCATAGTCCCTCAGGAAATTTAGTTGTTAAGAGCTGAGATTTCTGCCCACATAGGATTGCCTCAAACATTGAAAGCTTCTCTGAGTCAGGGAAAGTCTTGTTACACTCCTAGAATGTTATAGGAAAGTATCTTTTCCATTATTGTTCCCCTGAGTTTCCTTCCCTCCCTTCCCCTAAAGCTTGATCCCCCAGAATCATTGAACCTTGGAGCTTAGGATTCATTGAATCTTGGAGCTTAGGAAGGACATTAAGATCATGCATTTCAATACCCTTACTTTATAGAACATCAAAAAGGCTGATTAATTGACATTCCTGCACCTGCAGTGATTGGAGAAACCTGAGCAGAAATTGCCTCCCATCATCCCAAGATTTGCTAAATCACTCCCAAATTCGTCCTTCTTCTGTCCAGTCTCTTGTCAGGCTCCTCAGGTAGAGAGGAAAGGTCAGGGTACAGTCAAGAGGCAGTTTGGCACAGTGATCTGAGAGCTTGAATCCCACCTCAGATACTTACTAGCTGTGTAACCAGAATTAAATTACTTCACCTCTGTGCCTATTTCCTCACTAGGTCACTTCTCTGAATCTATTTATCTTATAACCTATGGCAGAAAGGATTGTGTTTCTAAGTCACTTAACCTTTGTGTCTCAATTTCCTCATGTCTCTGACTCCATGCATGGCAGGCAAGGCTGTGTGCCTAAGGCAGCAGTTCTCAAACATTTTGCTCACTTGAATCTTTGATATTCTTAAAAATTACTGAGGACTCCAACAAATTGGCTGTAGCTTTCAATGTTTACCATATTAGAAATGAAAATTTCTTAGTACTAGGAAAATATAATTTTGACCATGTGGATCCCCTGAAAGCATCCCTAAATCATGCTTTGAGAACCAATGGTCTAAGGTCTGGCTGATGAAAAAGGCGAAAATTGTATATTTCAAAATGGAATAGCTCTTCAAGGTCATCAAGTCCCCTAAACCTCATTTTACAGATAAAGAAACTGAGACCTAGAGAAGTTTAAGTAACTTGCCTATAATCATATAGATTGTAACAGAGCTGAAATTCTAATCCAGACCCTTTGACTCCAAATCCAGAATTTTTAATCAAACTTGTTCCTTTGGGAGGTAAGAGTAGAAACAAAAAATAAAGAGCTCCTAGCTGTGACCATGGGAGGAAGTGGAGCATAAGAGAATCTTCTTCTCATTTCCCCTCCAGAATATCAAAATCCACCACTGGACATTTGTCTAGGGGTCTGTGGCCTTAGTTTACTTTTTAGACTGATGTGAGGAGGAAAACACCAATATCATGCTCCTATTGGAAGCTTGGTCAGGTGGTCTAGCATCATGGGAAATTGTCTGGAAATAATCAAGGGAAATGTTTTGGAAGTCATCAGAAGCTATCCCCAATGTAGTATCCTTGTTGCCCTGTCCACCAGCCCTCCCTGGGAAAGTTGGAAGGCCATTTCTCCTTCCTTTAACCCCATTCATCCAAGATCAGGCAGGCAGGATGCAGCTCATGGGGTGGGATTTTTTTTTCTGAGTTTTTATTTGAAAACCCCAGGAGGTGCCCCACCCTCACCCAAGCCCACCCCCTTCCCAGACATGATGGCTGTGAGCTGACACATGATGACAAGTGATACAAGGTTGTGAGCTGCTCACAGGAACACAGGGGCTGTGTTCAGTGTAACATTGAAAAAATATACATTATATTATAAGACACCCGGGGCACCTCTTCCACCATTCCCTGACCCATTCCCATGGAAGCAGGGAAAGGATGTAGAGAACCCCAAGACTAAAGCAGGAGATTGGGTGAAAGTTAAATGGAGGGACCTTGGAAAGAGATAGGGAAGAGGAAGGGGAAGGGGAACCTCCTCCCTCCCCCAGTGGAACTGGGAAAAGGGAAAGAATATCAAGAAAGGGAATGTCCACATTGAGGGAAGAAAAGCTTAACAGGGGAGGAGGGAAAGGAAAGCAGGGGTTTTCTCTTATCACTCCCTCAACCCCATTGCTACTAGTCTTTCCTGAAGTACAGTTTTTCACATGAAACATTAAGCCCAGTTCATCAGTAATGAAGGGAGAGAAACACCATTGGCTGCCATAGGGAACAAATAAGTAGCCCATGAGGGTCCCTTCATCCCCCTTCCTAATATAAACATCCTGGGTTCCTACAGGGGAAAGAAGATTCTTGTGGGGGGGAGTGGATGTTCAAGAGGAAAAGCTTAACAGGGAAGGGGGAGACACTATTTGAGGGAAGGGAGGAGAGCAGGGTTCCAAAAATAGCTCACTCCAGGGACTTCCCCGGAGGACTCGCTCTTTCAGACTCAATTGTCCTTCTTTGCCAAGATGTCTCTTTCTTATTCTGTGTGGGTATCTCTTGCCTCTTCTCTCCTGGGTGGGGTGCTCTCTCTAAGGAAGGGGCTTCAGTAGCGGTGTGGGGCTGACTCAATGATACGCCTCTCTTCATTGGTGGGAGAGTCAGCTGCTTCAGAATCACTGCTGTCCTCATCCTCCTGCTGCCCTCCCGCAGCCCCTGCCACACATGCCTGACGATTCTGGTAGGACTGAAGGGAAGAAAAAGCATGAGGGAGAGAAGAATGAGTGCTCCCATCCTATACTCCACTGCCCTAGTCCACTTCCAGCCTCCATCACAGTCAGGATCTCCCCTCTCCCCTTTCTTGGTCAGTCTGGGTCGCCAGCTCTTGGCCCTTTCCTTTCTGAGTAGCCCAAGTTTCAGTCCCAACCTTTGTTCTTTAGAATTAACTTTACCCTTGAGCCCCCCCACAGCCCTAGCCCTCACCTCCATGGGGTTAACAATGATGGTGAGGGCTGAGTCATCCCAGAAAAGGTCAGGGTCTTTGGGGTCATCCGAGGCTCCCGGTGAACCTCCAATTCCTGAGACACGCTGGTGCAGGGAATGGATCCGTACCAGGCCCAGGACAACCATGAGTGCCAGGAACCCCACACATACCACAATGATGAGAGTCGCTGCACTAGGAACCACTGTGGGGAGAAAAGGGAAAGAAGATCCTGGAGATGGAAGCATGGGGCAATTCCCAGAGTCAGAAAGATATGAGGTGCCAAAGGGTAAAGGAAAGAGATACTGGTTTGAAAAAAAAAAAGATAAAAGATAAAATATAGATACAGAAATGAATTGGAAAATAAATAGATGCCCATCAATTGGGGAATGGCTGAACAAGTTGTAATATATGAAAGTAATGGAATATTTTTGTTCTATAAAAATGATGAACAAGATGATTTTAGAAAGACCTGAGCAAAACAAGCAGAAACAGGAATATAGTGTATACAGTAACTACAAGATTATGCCATGGTCAAATATGAAAGACTTGGTTCTTCTCAGCAGTTTAGTGATCCAAGGCAATTCCTTTGGATTGAGAAGGGATAAACTTTGGATAGACAACATCTGCATCCAAAAAAAGAACTAAGGAGATTGAATGCAAATCAACATATGTTATGTTCACTTTTTTTGTTATTTTTTCTTCTATCGTGGTCTTTCCCTTTTATTCTGATTTTCCTCTTCCAAGATGATTCATAAAGAAATGTGTATTTTTTAAAAAGTTAATATACATGTAAAAAATAACATAAAATACATGTGTGGTGGTGGCGGGGAAGAAAGTCCTATACATTGAGTAAAAATTTCCTTTCCTCTAACTCCCTGTACCTGTTTATAATCTGGGGCTATATTGAACTGATAACTTTTTCAACTGAAAATCTTTCATCTTCAGTTCTCTGAACAATTTCTCCTCTGACATTTTTTCAATCTTTTCACCATTCTGGTCATCCTCATTTGGATGTACTCTAATTTGTCACCTCCTCAGGATGTCACCATCCAGAGCTAAACAGTATTCTATTTAAAGGTATTCTGACCAGCTGCCCAGGGATTATGACCACTCTTGCTCTAAAAAACTAAAGAGAGCAATGATTTCAGTAGTATGGATAAGACCACAGGATTTAGAGATCAGAGATCATCTAATCCAAATCTCTCATTTTACCTGTAAGGAAAATGAAGTCTGGAAAGGTTAGAATATTGCCCAAGTTAAATAACAGAACAAATATTTGAAAGGAAGTCTTCCACTTTTCTCACTATGCCATGTGACTCATTCCTTCCCCGTTTTGGGTATTACGCTTCTAATAAAGCAAACTAAAATTTAATGAGCTTTTTTGATACCCATAATCACAATTGATTGAATTTTTGATCAAATAAAATCCTTAGGCTTGTATCTTTCTTTCTTTTTAGACATTCTTTTAAATTTTCTTTTTTATTCTGAATTTGACAAACACCAGCAAATATGAATTAGTCTCTGTAGGATAAAGAACAGGAAAAGAAGATTATAAATAAAATGGCAAGTTACAATTATGTAAAGTCTAAGCTTTTCTTCTTATAAACTACTAAGTCAAGTCTCCCCCAGCTTGTATATACATTTAAGCTTTAAATTGCATTAAGACTTTTGGGAAATACTTCATAGAGCTGATTATTAAAATTTAAGTTCAAATGTATTGGTCATCCTGTCATCTAGGGGAAGGGGTGGGGAGGAAGGAGGGGAAAAATTGGAACAAAAGGTTTGGCAATTGTCAACACTGTAAAATTACCCATGCATATAACTTGTAAATAAAAAGCTATTTAAAAAAATTAAGTTCAAGATCTTATATTTGTTCATATTTTTAGATCTGGACCATAATTCTTTCCTGTGTAGATTTTTTGAAATCTTAATTTTCTCAAAGGGAGGTAGGTGGCCAGTGGATAGAAAATTGGGCCTTGGAGTCAGGAAGACTTGAATTCAAATTCATCCTTAAATACTAACTGTGTGACTCTGGGTAAGTCATCTAACCTCAGTTTTACCTTAATGTGCTAGAGAAGGAAATGGCAAACCCCTCCCGTATGTTTGCCAAGAAAACCCCATTGGGGTCACAAAGAGTCAGACACACTGAAAAAACTGAACAACAACAATTTTTTCAAGTCATATAAGCATTATATCATTTACAAATCGGTGGAGCATTTACAAATCATTGACAAAAATACTCAATAGGGCTAAAAAAGCAAAAGAGACAGACAAAAAAGAAAGCTGAAGAGCTTTGTGAGCAACTGGAAGAGGAAGAATTCCCAATAGAGGAACACCCAATCCATCCAATTTTCAGGGTGTTTATGAGCTAAGGAGGACAATCACTTCCCACCTCTAAAGATAGACACAGCATCAGTTTTTCTGTCTTTTCTGGAGGTGGTATAGCACAGGAAAAGAGGCCGAGCAGAGTGGGGGGAAAGGGGAGGCAAGCAAAAGTACATGCTACTTTCTCCTCAAGTCAACATCGCCTCTACACAAAACCTAGCTAGAACTGAGGAGATTGGGAGCAACTTTGGACCTGAATGGGAAAATCAGGCTGAAGTATTTTCAACATGAGAAGGAACACAGTTGGAGGAGAAAGAGAATTGCAGCTCTAGGTTGAAGAAAGAAAAAATAGATGTGTACAAGACAGAAAAAAAAATTAAACAATGGAGCAACGATCCATTCCATTCACCCACCTGAAATGGACTCCCTCTGGAAACTTGGTGGTTTCTGTTTTCTTGCAAACTGGGGATTTTCTGAGATCTGAAGCTCCTGGTTACCCAAATGCTCTCCCTGAGAAGTATCCAGCTCCCCTCTGTCTCTCCCTAGCCTTTTGTCCCTTTGCCTCAAATTGACTTTCAAGTTCACTGGGGCATGGAATCTGAGGGGCAGTGAGAGGCGGAGCGGGGCATGGACCCTCACTGAGACCTTTGAGCTTATAGTAGCAAAGCACACGTGTAGGCTTAGGCCGATGCCCACCAAGATCGTGTGGGCACACATCCCAGCAAGGAGCAAGACTGGCTTTACCTGGGACAAAATACATACGGAATATCTGCTAACCTGCATGACTGCCAAAAACAGCCAGGCTATAAACTGATTAAGGGAAGACTTCATGAGAAAATCCTTGAGTGATCTCAGCATGGCCCAGTAGATTTGTAAATGCAATATTATCAAGCTTGTTAATAACTGGGTCACCCAGGCAGTCCCTAGCAGAAACATGTAGATACAGCCAACGTGGGTCATGTGGGCCACATGTTGAATGCTCAAGCTCACAACTCTAGCTCCTGACCGTGCATATGCATATGGCAGATGAAGAAAGATATAGAAATACAATCTCCCTACCCACAGCCCCAGGTCCCAGAGTTTCATACACATTTCTAAAGCCCAAAAGTGGGGAAGCATAACGCTTGTGAATCCACTTGGGCTCACAGAGACCCAACTATTTGCAAAGGAATTCATTAGGCCCAGAATTTGGTCCTGAAGGGACAAGAGACACAACATATATATTTCATCCCAAATCAATGGGCACACGGGCCTATGTATAAGAAATATACATTATATCCTAGTATACATCTATACCTTGAGAAGCAAATTCATAGAGACAGAGGTCTGGACAGACTACCCCTTCCCATAGCACTCACTCAGCACACACTTCCAGAACAACAGGTGCAGCAGAATGTAGAAAATAATCCTCTGCAGTCTTGTCCTTGAACACACATGCTCAGTCCCACACCATGGGGGAACAGCCAGCCAAGCCAGGTAAGATTTGACCCATCCCACAACCCACAGACATATCCCTCCTCCAGTTAGATTAGACTCTTCAGAGGTAGCTCCCCAGGGCAGTGATATCACCTCCCAGACAAGAGAGCAGACAGATAGATCAATATGTCCTAACCATGCAGTGATGTGGGGGAGGGACGAGGAGGGAAGAGTTTAAATGTGGTTTTGTAAGATCCATGGGATTTTTCCTCCCCACCCATCCCAACCAGCAGCAATTTTATTCTCACAATGTGGTTTGGCTTGAGCCAACGCCAATGTATTTGCTCTCTGACTACACATAGCCACTGGATGGTGACAGCCTAAGAATGGGTTTGATGTGTTCAAAATATAACTCATTATCATTCCACCCCTTTCTCCAAAGCCTCTCCTCTTCCAAACTTCCCTTTGTTATCAAGGCTATCATTATCCTCCTAGTCTCCTAGGCTTGAAACCATAGTGTCTTCCTTTACTTCTCATTCATTCTCATCCCACATAACCAATTGGTTGCCAAATCTTGTCTTTTTTTAACTCCCTGACATCTCATGTATATGTCCCACTTTTCTCCCCTCAGAGCCGCCTCCATGTTTCAGGGTCTCATCACCTAGAGTGATGCTCTCTCTGACTCATCCTCCATCCTTGATTCAATTACCAAGATCATATTATTAAAGCACAGATCTGACTTTGTCACCCTTTTCCTTCAGTCCACTGGGACAGCTCCCATTTACCTCCAAGATCAAATATAAAATCCTCTCTTTGGCATTGAAAACCCTTCACAATCTGGCACTTTCCTAATGTCCTGTCTTCTCACACCGTATGTCCCTCTGTGGCCTCTATGATATAATAACCACACTGCGCTTGTAGTTTCTCAGTCAGGACACTCCATCTGTGTTTTTTCTGGATCACTCACCTTTCTCATTCCTACCTTCAACTCTCCCTGGCTCTCTTCAAGACTCAGTGGGAATATCATTTGCCATAGGCCCATCCTACTATTGGGGCCTTTCCTGTGAGATAACCTTCCATTAATGCTTTCATTTATATTTTAAATGAAGAAAAATTTCCATGTCATTTTCTACCTTAGAATGTCAACTCCTTGAGCACAGAGGTCATCTTTCTGTTTTTCTTTGTATTCCCAGCACCTAGCACAGTTCCTGGCACACTGTTATTGTTCAATCATCAGTCAAATCCAGCTCTACATGATCCCATAGACTTTTGTCTATGGGATTTTCTTGGCAAAGATACTGGAGTGGTTTGCCATTTCCTTTTCCAGTGTGTCTCCATTTTACAGATAAGGAACTAAGGCAAATAGAGTTTAGGTGACTTGTTCAGGATCACACAGCTACTGAGTGTCTGAGGCCAGATTCAAACCCAGATTTTCCTGATTCCAAGTCCAGTGTTCTATCCACTGTACTACCTGGCTGCCCAACCTGGAACACAGTAAATTTTTAATTAATATTTGTTACCTGACTGACTAAAAGAAGGAAAATTATCAGAAGTAATCATGGACCAACCAGAAATATAGAAAATAAAATTTTTTTAAAGTTGATTTATTTGCAGATTCTCAGGATTTAATCATACTAAAAATAGATTTATATTACCTCCAATCACATGCAGGGGAATGTGGAGAGAGATAGCCAGAAATATGCTGAGTAAAGGGAAGGATGATAACAAACTTTTAAAGTTGGCTATAGATAAGGGTTTTAAAATCCACAGTTGCCCCTCTGCCCACAATATGGAGTCTGAACTCCTAATTCAAAAGCTTATTCAAAACTCCTAATCTTAATTCCCACCACTTTTCAACAGGTCCCCTTAGCTTCAGTCAGAGAAGGGTCCTTCCTGTTCATTACCTTCCTCCTCACACATATCATACTTGTTCTGGCCTCTATGATACTGCTCCACTTAGATTGAACAATGAGCTTCCACTCTCCACCTTTTCCTATCTGTCCAAATCCTGCTACACATCAAGGCCCAGCTCAGATCCTATTCTCTTCCCCAACTACTCTAAAATAAATCTGTGATGACCGAGTCAGCACCCTGGATGCCTTGGAATCAGCCAGAGTCAGGATAAGCAAAAGTCCTTGGTCTTTATTCTTGGTCTTTAGAGGTAGGAGGGAAGGGGATGGACGCAGGATCTCCACGACCTTCCTTCTCTTTGTCTACTGCCAAAGTGACTCTGGTTTGTCTTACTCCACCCCCAATCCCTCCTACAATTCTCTGTATACACCAAAAGATCGAGCCAGCACAGAATAGTGGGAAGGGCCATTTTCCAAGCATATGCTAATAGAGTATTGTCCAATTGGTAATTAGCCTGAAGTGCTTAGTTGTCTGGTTCCAGTGCATCAACTCAGAGTTTCAGCCCTTTATATAAATCAACTCCTCCCATTTCTAAAATTTTTGCAGTATTTAAAAGTTGCTGGGAGTAAGGGAATAAGACCAATTTTTACTTTTTAAAATATTCTATAATTCTTGACTCTTATCATGAACTTATCTCAGTGAAGTTGTCATGGCTCAAAGTTCTGAAACTCACTTTATGCAATTGCCATCAAAGTCCTTGATATGCAATTTGAGAATCAAGGAAGATGCAGAAGCCATCTAGTTCAATTCATTATTCTGCTTCTAGTAAATTTTCATCCCTCAGGGGTAGTTTGTTGTTATTGTTGTTTTAAAAAGATTCAAAAGTCATTTATATCCTAATCCAATGGGAAAGGTAGGTGATCAAGCTAATATTATTTTTGATTAAAAGACATATGAACATAAAAAGAAGAGGGTAACTGTATGTGTACATGTGTACAACTCATAAACTGATCTAAAAGCAAATCCAAAGAGAAATTATTCCAATTATGTTTTGAGTAGTGACAGATGTTTAATCATTTTTTCAGTCATGTCTGATTCTTCAAGACCCTTTTTGGAGTTTTCTTAGAAAAGATGCTGGAGTGATTTGCCATTTACTTTTTCAGATCATTTTATAGATGAGGAAACTGAGGCAAACAAGGTTAGTTGACTTATCCAAGATCACAACAGTTAGTTAGTGAGGTCAGTGACTTCACACTGTCAGGAGTCAGATTTGAATTCAGGTCTTCCTGAATTCTGGTCCAGCAGTCTATCTACTGGGCCACATAGCTGCCCCTATCAGAACAAGGCATTTAATCTAACCTATATTCTGTAGGAATCCATTAAAAGATCTGAATTTGAATTCTAGCTCTACTGCCTGTATGACTTTAGGTAAGCCATTTCCCTTCTCTAAGAGGATTGAAATAGAATAATCTCTAAGGCTTTAAAAAAATTATTTGATAAATAAGTATATAGCCTCCCAGGTTTGAAGGACAACAATCATTCAGATGTATAAGTTTTGGTTTGTTTTAAAAGTCTTTCATATCATGAAATAAGGTAAGAAAGGAAGAAGGAAACATTTAATGTTCTCTCTCTCTCTCTCGATATATATATATATAAATAACAAATAAATAAAATATATATATATATATAAACATACTATATGCCAGGTTTGCCAAACATGTTACAAATATTTTCTCATTCAAATTTTACAACCAGGGAGAGAGGTGCTAATAATATCCTCATTTTATAATTGAGGAAACTGAAGCAGATGGGGTTAAATGACTTGCTTAGAATCATACATCTAATAAGTATCTGAATCCAGATTTGAACTCTGGTCTTCCTGAGGCCCAGCACTCTATCCACTGTGTTACCTAGATGTCTAGGAGACATTCATCATGTCAAAATGCCATATGCTCAGCACTTGATAATTCTCTATTTCTTTTTCATGTGTCCGAGTCTTATCTTGAAGGGCAACCTCTTAAAGACTTAGATTTGTTAAGGATGAAACCCCTAAGCTGAAAAATGTGTTGCTTGCATCCCAAACTAGACTCTGCGTGTGTCCTTGGGAGTCAACAGATGCCAATCCATTTTCCACTAGGTTGAGAAATCACTTGTGCAGTTGGGACCCTTGTAGATATGCAGACAGACCATTCTACCTAGCCAGCAGTTCCCAAGGGGAAAGAATGCTAATTTTGTATTTCCTTGCTTGTGTCCTTCAGGAAGGATTTTTGTCCTTTTCCTATCTTTATTGCATCTTTCCCCCTCCCTTGCAATGTCCCTTTAGGTAGAGATTTATGTTTCCTCCTTCTCCCTTTGTTGTATTGTCATAAATATGCAAATTTCTGTATGGATTGTGAAGTCTTTGTGCTCCACGTGTATCTTCATTTCTCTTGTAATAAACCTATTTTTTCCTCATAAGTTGTGATTACCTATCGATAGATCAAACTTTATCTTGTATCTCTCCCTAAGGAGCAGGTTCAGAGCATATATTAAGTGTTCAATAAATATGATTGATGGGAGATTTTTCCAGGTCAAGGATTGTCATAATGTGATGGAGGGGAACCAATAGCAGTAATAAAGAGCTCAAAATCCCAACCAGACCTCATTGTGCTAGTGATGAAGACAAGGGAAACTAATGACCCAGAAAGAGAAAGGGTTTGGTCCAAGGTTCCAAAGTAAAACAGACCCAGAAAGAATGAAAAATCTGGACATCCTCACCCCCCCCCCCCATAATTCCATCACTGTCACCCAGTATCCCCCTCTATTGATCCTATCCCACCCCTTCTTACTTACTGGAGTTTTGGTGAGCACTGGCTATGCTGTGTCCAGCCATCTCCGCAGGTGCTTGGTGCCCATGATGCAGAAATTGCTGGGAGCTGAGTACATGGCTGGGGTAGGCAGCCCGATTCATGCTGTGTAGTACATTTGCCTGGAGATAAGGAGTAAATGACCTTTGAGTGTCCTTCCTCAGACTTCCTACTACTCTCTAGCCCAAACCCCAGCTTTTATTGTCTCAACTCTATCCAAAAAAGTGGTAAGATTGACAATGTTAGGACTCCCAACCCCACTAACAAAAGGGTTAGCCCATGCCATCCAACCCCACTAGGCTCTCCCAGCTAAGAGCTAAGAGAGTGAGGGAAAGTCATCTTGTACCTCTACAATGAACTCATTGCTGGAATATCGGCCATTCATTTCAGAGCAGGAAAGCCTGAATTTCCTTGCGTAGAGGGCAGCCCCATGTCGTAACTTGTAGCGTGTTTGTCTAAGCACCTCCTCATACACTGTGATGCTTTCCACTCCTGGAGGGTTAGACAGGTGATTTGACACAACTCAGTTGGAACCCACCAGTTTAGCAACCCAAAGGTGATTCTTTAGCTCATATGTGTAATTCCTACCCACAAGGGAAGAAGGGAGGAAAGGAGGAAGGAAGGAAGGAAGGAAGGAAGGAAGGAAGGAAGGAAGGAAGGAAGGAAGGAAGGAAGGAAGGAAGGAAGGAAGGGAGGGAAGGAGGAAGGGAGGGAAGAAGTAGGGAGGGAAGGAAGAAGGAAGGAAGGAAGGAGGGAGAGAGGGAGGGAAGGAAGGAAGGAAGGAGGGAGGAAAGGAGGGAGAGAAGGAAGGAAGGAAGAAGAAAGGAAGGAAGGAAGGAAAGAAAGAAGGAAGGAAGGAGGGAGGGAGGGAGGGAAGGAAGGAAAGAAGAAAGGAAGGAAGGAGGGAGGGAAGGAAGGAAGGAAGGAGGGAGGGAAGGAAGGAAGGAGGGAGGAAAGGAAGGAAGGAGGGAAGGAGGGAAGGAAGGAAGGAAGGAGGGAGGGAAGGAAGGAAGGAGGGAGGGAAGGAAGGAAGGAGGGAGGGAAGGAAGGAAGGAGGGAGGGAGGGAAGGAAGCATAGAAGGAAGAAGGGAAGGACAGAGAGAGAGAGAGAGAGAGAGAGAGAGGGAGGAATGACCTCATTGTACAAAGAATTTTTAAAAATACATTAGAGTTATGAAGCAAGAAATCCAAAGCAAGAAGCTTGAGATCTAGCTGTCCTGGAGGCCATCTAAAAATTGGGAGATGATGCCTAAAGGGGGAGTCCTTCAGGTAAAGGGTTTTTATGAGACCTAATCACAAGCTTGCACCAGCTTGAGCAGCACACCTGTCCCCTTCTTCCCCAGCCTCTTCCTGCCCTCCTCTGAACCATTGCCCTGCCCTGTTTTGCTCCTCTTACTTTCTCTTGCCTTTCTGACTTTAGAATTTGTCCCACCTCTCCTTTTAATGAGGCTGAAGTCCCTTATTGACTTACCCTGACTTTGGAGTACTGTAGCATGACTAAAGCAGCATAGAGCTGCCCCTGGGCTGGTGGAAATGAACACTTGGTGCTAGGTCTCCCCTAATATTTTTGGAAATTTTATATTTCATTGTAATGCTTTTCTGCTTAGTTTCTACTGGTGATCTGACTTTATAGAAAAACAGAAAGACCCAGGCAGCATTATGTGCATGTGCAACGTCTGCGCCTGGAAGGGCCATCAGGTTCCTGGCCAGCCATGAGCAAGCTCTGACTGCTCTTATTCCCAGCTTCCCCTTCTTTGTCACTGCCCAGCTTGAGTGAAAACATTTGTAGGATGGGAGAAGGAGATGAGTCACAGCTGCCTTGAGGCTCCAATGACCTTAAGCACAGTCCTAAAGGGCTTATGAAGCAGTGTTTTCCACTGTCCCAGGAGAAGCTGGGCTGCCTCTCCTAGTCCCCATCCAACCTCGCTTGTTAGTGGAGGGCACACAGTATCAGTTGTATAAGAGGAGGAATGATTCAAATAGTGACCTCTCTGAACTCCTTAGGAGGGGAATTATCTCTCCTAAAACTTTCTCTCTACCTTATCTCCCTCATTCTCCTTATGATGTGAGTTATATTCTGAAACTTCCTGAATGAGGTCAGAGCCCCAGGACCTCTCTTTCACTTTAAGGTAGTTTTGCTGCTTGGAGCCTTATAGTCCTCCCCTAACCCTGCTGCTCTCTATACAGACTATATATTCTTAAATTTGTATCAAACTGACGGTCACAAACTTTTTTTTTTTTTGGTCAGTGGAATTTCATAAAATATGATAAATATGATGGAGATACATGATCTAAAGGGGGTAAAAAAAAGGAAACAGAGAGGGAAGGAGGAAGAGAGAGAGGGAGAGAAAGAAGGAGAGAAAGAGGGAGAGAGGGAGAAGAAAGAAAGAAAGAGAGAGAGAGAAAGAAAGGAAGGAAGGAAGAAAGGAAGGAAGGAAGGAAGGAAGGAAGGAAGGAAGGAAGGAAGGAAGGAAGGAAGGAAGGAAGGAAGGAAGGAAGGAAGAAAGGAAGGAAGGAAGGAAGGAAGGAAGGAGGGAAGGAAGGAAGGAGGGAAGGAGGAAGGAGGGAAGGAAGGAAGGAGGGAGGGAAGGAAGGAAGGAGGGAAGGAAGGAAGGAAGGAAGGAAGGAAGGAGGGAAGGAAGGAAGGAAGGAAGGAAGGAGGGAGGAAGGAAGGAAGGAAGGAGGGAAGGAAGGAAAGTTAGGAAGAAAGGAGGGAGAGAAGAAATGAAGGAGGGAAGGAGGGAAGGGAAGAAACAAGTATAAGTTACTAACAATGGATCTAGGATCTAGGATACAATGTTCTGTTTCCATTATTCTGCATCATACTATCTTTGCAGCTGTGAATGCTTTTTGCAAAACTCTATTTGTTATAGGTGTTATTGGAAAGTGACAGTGATGTTTAAAAAAACCTGAAGCATCAACAAAACACAAAAAGCAGTATGTTTTTGAGACAGATAACTCTACTGAGTTGACAGAAATGATAGATTAATAATTCTTTGACCTCAAAGAGGAGAGAGAAGGAGGACTGGAAGATGAAAGAAAAATAGCGAAAAATGAAAAAGAGGATAGTGAGCTGAATTAATGAATAGGGAGACAGGCTAACTGATATGCTGGTTGGTCCCTGGAGAAACAGGAATCTATCTTCAAAAGCCACAAGGATGTGCCTTTTTAAGTTTTTGGAACTGGACTAATGATTCCATTGAAACAAGAAAGCCCAATAAAGAAACTCTTGCAGATTGGCAACTGCTCTGCAATTTATACTCTTTGAGAATTAACTAGGGCACAGAGAGATTTGAATCAATCAAAAAGTATTTTATTAAGTGTTTGCTAATACCAAGCACTATGTTAAATGCTGGGGATACAAAGAAAGGCAAAATAAAACCTAAAACTATAATCCATGTCTCTGTCAATCTGTAGGCAAGATTTGAACTCAGATATTTCTAATTCTAATTCTAGTTCTCTTACCACCATAGTATCCTACTGCTCTGTATTTCTGCCTTTAATCTGGGACTAAGGCTATAATTTGGGGTTATGCTATAACAGCTCTTTTGAGTTTTATTAAAAAATCAAAGATAAATAAGTAGACTGATATAAATAGGTGGAATTTATTAGATAAAGTAACTGATGTGGACCAATGAACTGAGCAAAGGAATAATAAAATTTTGTAGCTGAAAAGAACCACGGTGACCCATTAGACCAACCTTTTTCTGTGTAAGAAATGTACTTGGCCTTGTGATCAACAAGTATTCCCATCCAGTGTTCCCTTAGGATTCTCTAGTGAGGGAGGCCCCTCACTACAGCAGGACTCCTATATCTCTTATCTCAGATACTATTCATTTTTTAATGCAATCTGCTGACACATTAGTTTTTTCTGGATGCCACAATACCCTCTTGACATATGGCACTTGCAGTCCACTAAGATACTCAGATCTTTTTTATTTTTATTTTTTTTTCTGAGAAACTGTTATCTAGCCACACTCCCTACCTCAACCTCTGGTTGTATTTGTGATTCCAGGTTTTTTTAAGGGTACAATTTGAAATTGATTGCTATGATTTTCATCTGATTTGATTCAGTCCAATATTCAGAGCCAATATTTGGCTCAACCAAAAACCTGGTTAAAGTTTTTTTAGATCCTGAATTTTGCCTCAAACATTATCCCTTCTAGCACTGTGTCACCTGCAAATATGACCAGGGAGAGGAAGATGAAAGGTGACTGATGAAATAACAGATTGTTTTGCTTTTGTATTTGTGTCCTTGGGATCTAGCATTTTGTCTTGAACAAAATGTATGTTTAATGTCTGTTGAATTCAGTTGTTTTGATGTGGATGCATCTCTAGCAGGATTACATATAGAAAAATATGGAAGGAAAAGCAGGGAAAGGCAAATATTTGGAGGCTGAATTTGGAATCACTTTCTTTAAGTATGATCATATAACATAGTTTCCTCTCTTAGGAAAGATACAAACAACATCCATTCACAGCTTTGGACCCTAAAAAATGGGCCTTTCCTATTTCCTAACTGTCAGGTGGTAAGGAAAAGTGAAGTAAAGATTAAAACAGAGGTCTAATGAGGGTGAGGCTTTGCTCCAGGGTGCTGAAATGGGTGGGAGGATTCTTATTAGTTCTGGCAACCAAACCTGCCCCTAGGCTGCCATTCCCAGGGTTCCATTGCTGTGACTTTCCCCTCAATGGTGTGTTTCTCACATCATCCATCTAAGGTGGAGGTAGGGAGATGGGAAGGGAATCAAGGCCAGTCATTCATTTAAGTCAGATCACCTAAGGGATTGGCCACTTTTCTCCAGGTTGACTCCAGGACTACCATCCCTCCCCCATGAACTGAATCTATCCCCAGGCACAAGAGTTTCTGGTTATGATTCTAAGTAGAAATAATCCAGGACCCCACTAACCAGAAATGGTGATGTAAGCAGAGGTATTGCTGATCTCCAGTCCTCGCTGCTGCAAGGATGCTGCATCTAATAACAGGCTTTCTCTCTCTGGGTCCAGGTCATCCCCAACCAAGGAAATTTCACAGCCATCCAGATTGTGCACAATCTCATCAGACATTCGAGTGTCTGTCACTGGAAAAAAGGAGAGGGTCACAGATGAAGGAACTCCAGAAGCAATGGATGCCTCTAAATACTATGGAGACATGGCCTGATTTCTTCCTAAATTATTTCTTGTGAAGACAATCAGTACCTGGTGTTTTCAGAATCTTTTCCAATCCATGACCCCCCACACTCCCTTCAATCTTCTTCCCACCAACATTATTTCTGAGAGCCAATTGTTCATTTCTTTTTATAATAAATTTGTTTTCCAAATTTACTTAAAGACCTTTCATTTTTATTTCTGACCTTGTCTCCAGAGCAGCCTTACCTGTACCTTGCCAGCTCTCATCTTTTTTGGTCTCCACCTGGTGGGAGATGGAGCAAGTAATCTGGAGCTCAGGGAACAAAGGGACTCCCTCAGGTCCCTCAAAGTCCACAGCAGGGCGTGCTAAATGGGTCATACCACTCAGCAGGATCTGGGGGGCATCTGGCTGGAGGACCACAACATAGCCCTCCACATCAGGGATGGAGACACAGGACTCTTCACTGAAACACCTATGTTGAGAGGGGTGGTAGGAGAGAATTAGTTATATTACCATTCTTTTATATCTTCTTTCTAAACCCTGTCCCTTCTGGGGAAGACTTCTCACAAGGAGGAAGAGTTAGTAATTCCATCCACCCTTATCAGTGTAATAAAGCTAGGGAAAGAGACTTCCCTCCCTGGTATCATTCCCAACTCTAGGAAGGATCTAGCTTAGAAGAATTTGTCACTTGCTTCAGCACTCTAGCCTTCACAGGGGACTATGGCTGAATGTGCTTTCTTTCTATTTCTCTTCTATTTTCCTTATATTAACTTTACATAAGCCTAATAATGAAACCTAATAATTCTATCAAACACAAGTGAAAAACAAAATTGGCTTAACACTAACCTGAAAAAATAATGTGCTTACATGTTTAATCGATATTGGATTATTTACTTTCTAGAGGACGGGGAAGGAGGGGAGGAAGGCATCCAGTCAGCATGTTTGCTATTTAAAAGATTCAGATAAAAAGGTATATATCACCCCCCTATATTTTTTCAGAAACTGTCTCATCTTCCTGGGTACAGTGAGTTAGTTCTGGTGAGGAGGAACTTCTTGTGTGCTAATAGAGGCCATTTTTGCTTAGAGAACAATTATTGCTTGTGTTTCTAAACAGGTTTGATGTAACTGCTAAAGCCAATGGAGAAAGGGCAAAGTAGGGCAAAAAACAAAGCTTGGAGGGATGAATAGTCTGGTCTTGTCTTAGCTAGGAAGAAAGAATCTTCAGTTCCAGAGTCACTGTGACATTGAGGAGTGGGATTCTTAAGTTCTAAGATCCACATCATTATCCAAGGCAGCCTAAAAACAATGCAGTTTAGGAAACAGTCTAAGTTAACAGATTGGTGCCATTTGCATGTTGTTTAGGATAGAATTTTACCAAGAAGGTGAATTGGCCATTTAACTGATCCCAGACTGAGACACTAACTTCCTCCTGAGTTTCCAAAGTCACTTATTTGATCTGTTGTCTATACAGCAGAGGTAAATTTGTCAATTAGCAAACAGGAAATATCTGGAAAATATAGGCTTGAAGATTACTTTGGGAACTGTGAAAAAGGTGGGTTGGAGAGCAGAGATTGGAGAAAGACCATTGAAAAGGCTGTTTAACAATAGTCCAGGGAAGAGATGATGAGAGTCTAGTATAAGGTGATTATGTGAATGGAAAGGTTGGGATATATAGGGGAGACATTTCTGAGGTAGAATCAGCAGAAGTCATCACTAGACAGGGGCTACAGAGGTTGAAATTTAGAGAGCATTGGCAAAAGTTGTACTTCTCCACTTAGCACATAGTTAGAGAGGATAATTAATTAAAATAAGAAATTACCAGATGATGCACTCCATCCCTTGCCCTATTATCCCAAACTCCCTCACAGTAGCTTCTTCAGCAGCAGTCTTGTAGTATTGTAGGATCATATCCCTTCCCACCTTCATACTGCTTTCAATTGAATTGCCTATGTGCCAAAATAGCTAGTTGTAGCTAACTGCACTTGGTGACTTGTTGGTTGTTTGAGAGAAGTTGATTGAGAGGATAGTGGTACCATTAATAGAAATATGGAAGTCAGGAAAATGGGCAGATTTAGGGAGCTGACCTGAGTTTTAAACATATTAAATTGGAAAAGACAGTGGGACAATGGATAGAAGTAATAATAATTATCATTCATGTAGGTTTTAAGGTTTACAAAGTTTTTTTTATATATGTTATCTCATTTAATTCTGTAAGGTGACTGCTTTTATTATATCCATTTTACAGATTAAGAAATTGAGGTTGGGAAAAGTTAAGTGACTTGTACATAGTAAGTATTTGAGGCAGGATTTAAACTTAGACTTTCCTGACTTTAGTGTACCATCTGCTTGCCTACAAGTAGGTATGTGGAAAAATCACAACCAAAGATAAAGATTTGGATCATGTGATTGAGATAATCATGAAAGACATGAGAATAGAAGAGATAATGGAGGGAATCTTGGGAAAAATACATGTAATCAGTCAGGAATCCACAATTCTAGCGACCAAGCCTTTCCTCACTCCCCCCCAATTAGAACAACCCTAGTGTTCCCACTTCTACCTATGATATGATGGAAATAACACTGAATTTGGAATCAAGAAATGTGGGTTCAAATCTTAATTCTATTATCAATTACTTTGTAACCTTGATAATAAAGGTTACCCTGAGCCTCAGTTTCCTCAGTGTATAAAATGAAGGACTAGATGGACTAGATTCTAACTTTAAAACTATGATCCATGATCCCATGATTTAATTGTAAAGAAAGGTTAAGTCAAGGATCAGACCCAGAAGAGAAAAATCCATCCAACAAAGAGAAGGTTGAAGCTACCTTTGACCAGTGTGCTGGTCAAGGCTTTCATAAAGAGCTCTGAATCAGGACAAAAGATATGATTTTTCCATCCAAAAACAGATTCCAAAAACTCTTGAGGGAAGAGGAAGATTGCTTTGCTTCCAGAGACTAATTAGGGTTGGGTTTTTTTTGTTTTTTTTATCTAGAGAATAAGAGACCTCATCTCCCTTCTATACCCGAACTAAACTGAACTGTCCCCAGTTTAACTTTAACTATACTTGCCCTTGGCCAAACCTTGGACCATAACCTGATTCTCTAGCCTGGTTTCCAAAAGCCCCTCCTCCCACCGCTCTAACATGAAGAGCCCACTATAAATTAGAGCCCATCCTTATTCTCCCTAGGAGATGGGAAATAGTTAGGAATGTTTCCTCTCAGGTTGCTTTTGGAGAAACTAGGGCACAGCAGGGGAAAGGGATTTGACAACCAGTGGGGGTGGGGGTGGGGGCACAGAAAGGAAAGGGGGAGGGGGAGTAAAAAGCCCAGTCCTGTCCACTAGATGGCAGTACATCCTAAAAATAAGTGTTCAATAGGACTCAACCATAGAATGAATGTCCAATGTGTTTTTGGCACTGTGATCTGATCTTTCACTTGTTTCCTATTTAAAAAACCTCCCCCAAATCTCAAGCTCAAAATGTTTCACCTGTGGGCTAGCAGTCTCACAATGCATTTTATATTGATATGGTGAGACAGGATTTATTAGAATAAATGAGGAAAAAGGAAAAAAAAAAAAGTGAAGTGCCTTGTGTTCAAGGTCACACTGAGAGTCAACAGTCTGACAGGACCAGGAGCTAGGTTTCCTAACTAAGCTCATGGCTAACTGAAAGCATCCTCCCTATTTTTTTTTAATTTTTCTGTTTAGAGAAAGGAGCAAAGAAATAAATGGAGACAGAGAAGGGAAGAGTTTTCCCCAAAATGGCATTGCAATGCAAGCCACCGAGTCCTAGCGGTGTCTCGATTTTGCCACTAGCTACATGGGTGACATTGGACAAGTCACTTAATCTCTTGGGACTGTTTCCTGTCTGTAAAATGCAGACTTATGGCATTTCTGGGGTCCTTTCTTAGTCTAAAATTCTATGATTCATCCCCACACTCACTTGACAGCAGTGGCAAGGCGCAGGGGCCGGACACCAGGTGTTGCAAAGCGCAGAGTGTTCATGTAAGCCACATGCTGCAGGGCATGATTGAAGGTCTCCACGTCATCTCCCTCCAGGGTGAGTAGCGACTGCGAGGGATTCACGTGGACCTGGGCCCCAGACACAGACATAGCCGTGAGCAGGACCAGGGGCAGGAAAAGGAGGGGCCAGATAGGACAGGGGGCAGGAAGACATGCTAGGCAGGTGAAGGAAGGCCTGTACCTTCATGCCTTTGCCCAGGCTCTCGAAGTCCCTATAGTCCAGCCCCTCCCGACATGCATAGAGGCATTCGATAACCTCACGGCTCTCCAAGCGGCCTGAGCGCACGCTGAAACCAGCCAGGTAGCCATGGAAGTAGTGATGAATCGGCAGAGGGTCTCCTAGGGCAGGAACATAGGAGCAGGAGCAGATGAGGGAGATAAAAAGAGAGAGGAAAGGGAGAAGTGGAGAGAAAGGAGGAGGAAGACAAAGGAAAAGGAGAAGGGCAAAATAGAGGAGAGAGAAAGACAAAAAGGGGACATGGAAGAGGAAAGGAAGAAGGAAAAGGGATCAGAAAAAAAGATGAAAAGATACAGAGGGAATACAACTAGAAGGGAAATAATAAATTACCAAAAGCCAAAGGAGAAGCAATAGGACCAAATGACAAGTCCAGTGGAGCAAGAACAGGGAAATCCGACCAAGAAGGAGAGAAGAGGGAAGGGAAGGAGTCTACAGGTCTGCCAAGACACAGTCCAGTTCCCAAGCCAGGCTGTGCACCTCCCTTCCTACACAGCTCAGCAAGACTACTCAGGATTGTGTTAGCTTCCAAAGATGCTCAGATTCACCACCAATTCTTCCTCCTTCCTACCTGGTACCTCTGCCCCACTCAATGTCAGGCTCATCAGAAGACCACCTTACCTGCTTCTGTGGAGGTACACCACAGAGATTAATGAACCCTGCACTGCTATCTTTGCTTAGAGATCATGCTCCCCTAGAAAGGGATGGAGTGGTACCTAAAGGGGCTGGAGAAGACACGGGGAAAGAAGTAGACATTGTTCCAGTTGCCCAGTGAAAACTTGCACATACCATACCTTGGTTCACATCTGTGCTGTTGTCTCCCCCTTTTTCCTTCTCTTTGCTTTTTTCCTCTGCAAGGAAGAGAGCCTGTGAGCTCAGGGTGGTAACAATAGATGAGCCAAAAGGAATGAAGGAGAGGCCCTGTCCTTCTGTACCCAGAATCCTAGCCCCAAGCATGTCCTACTTAGGAATCTCTGGACAGCTTCCAAATTAAACCCTCCACCCACTACTCAACGCCAGTCTCTCAGACCTCAGTATGATTTGATGAAATTTCAGATGTGATGCTCTGGAATCCACATCCTCAAATTAAAAAAGCGAAAAGAGAAAAGCTTTATGATGGTTTCTGAAAGGTCCTTCTCCAAAGGAAATGATTCTCTTCTTCATTTACACTAATGATAGAACAAGGACCAAGCAGGCAAAACTTATAGGAGGATTCAAGGGAGCCATTAGGAAGACTCTTCTAGCAGTCTGAGATGCTGATCAATTTCCATGGCTATCTATGGAATCTCCTTTTCTGAAGCTCTTTAAATAAAGGAGATTTTTGTTTTTCTGAGCTCAGAGTTTGTTAGCTCAGATGTAAGGGGATGCATGAGATACCTTCTGCCAACCCAGCAAGTACAGACTACTGTTTCCCTATCTCCTTTCATTAAGCCTAATTCACTAACCCCCACTCCTGGTGATCCTCATCTTGGTTTTGTCCTTGAGTGACTTCTGGATTGGGATAAGGATACAGTAGGACTCACCAGTCCAGCAGGCTCCAATCATGAGGGCAGGCTCTTGGCGAGGTGGGTGGATGAGGCCGTTGTCATGGATGAGAGCAGGGTCAAAAGAAATTCCATCTACATAGAGTGTGACTGTGGGGAACTCAAGGTTCAGAGCATAGTGGTGCCATTCATCATCACAGACCTGGAAGAGGTTAACAGAGCCAGAAAATGAATTAAGGCAGGACCATCCTCCCTAGTTAGTCTCTAAGGAAATCTCAATAGGAACAATCCCTGCCTTCTGGGTGAGGAGGGAGACCTTAATTCTCAGTGATCGCCCTTTAACATCAAGTTGGTATTAAAAAAAAAAAAATTTCTGTTACCCAGGTATCACAGTGCTTGAATTTCTACCAGTAGAGATTTCTTCTTTTAAGTATTGTCCATTCCAAGTAAGTATGAGTTCTTATATCACATAAAAGTCCTGACCACTGGGGTGTCAAAGGGCAAGGAAGAAGGAGGAAGAAAATGGAGAAACCTTAAAGACAAACTATCTCTTTCATACTTACTTTATAGTTCTGACTACATCTGGAATCAAAAGGCTGAGAGACTGAAAGATGAAGAAGGGCAGAGGTGGCAAAACAAAACCTTTGAGACATTAAGAAAGAAGAAATGCCATTCCCTATTCTCAGACAAAAGGAGAGACTTGAAAAAGCTCTAATTTGTCCAAGGATTGAGAATCTACTTCCTAGATTATCGAGGCTTTTTGCTTTCCTTCCAATCTCTGCCCATTTTTCACAGGTGACTATTTAGCTACTTGACTAAGCCATACATAAGAGCTATCAAAGGAGGGGGGAAAATAGATTCAGCTGCTTCTTGCGGTCAGCTACAGATAGATTGGTTGAAAATGGCTCTTGGCTCTAATTAGCTTTTAAATATATCCACTGATTTTAAAATTATACATGGTCTTTGTCACTTATAGTCATAGACAATCAAAGGTCAGTTGTCTGAGGACTATATATATATATATATAGAAAAGAATTAAGACCCATTTGAGGTTAATGGTAATCTACTCTCTACTACCTCTCACCACAGGAAGGCTTTCTGCAAGAGTCATTCTATGTAAGAAGAAAACAAGAGAGAATGGTGACTGTATATAAACTTCTATAAGATGCAGCAATGGAAAAAAATGGATGGGAAACAGGGGGTGAAGAGCATTTCTTTCACAAATTTTTCCTGCTCATTGAGTATCTCCAGAAGTCTGAATTTTCTATTGTGCCATCCTCACCTGCTCCAACTTCCAGAGGAACTTGACGGGACGGGCACTTTCCAGCAAAGGCCAATAAAGGAAAGCAATTCGGCAGCCGTGAACTGTCAGCCAGTAGTGAGAGAAGCCATCCTCTGTGAGGTGAGGTGGGGAGACAGAGATCAGACACCAAGACTTGAGACAAGAGTAAGTTAAGATAAAAGGAGAGAGTAGACATTTGAATCCTCTCCAGGTCTGTAACCAAACTAAAGGAAATATTTTGCCTGTCAGGTGGTGAAAGAGTAAAAAGGCAGATGTATATTTATTCCTAAAGACATTCCATTATAATAGTGAAGAAAAGGGTAGAGTCGGCCCATATTGGAGGAGGAAACTATGAATGAAAGAAAAAAATAAATCCTGCTATCTGCTCATTCATTTACCCTTCTGTTATTATTTAGTTGTTTTTTCAGTCATGCGTGACTCTTGATAACCCCATTTGGGGTTTTCTTGGCAGAAATACTGAAGTGGTTTGGCATTTCCTTCTCCAGTTCATTTTATAGATGAGATAATTGAGGGAAACAGGGTTCAGGGACTTGCCCATGATCACATAGCTAGTAAGTGTCTGAGGCTAGATGTGAATTCAAGAAGATGAATCTTCCTGATTCCATATCCAGCACTCTTATCCATCGTGTTACTAATTCAGCTTACATTGATTAAATATCTATTGTGTACAAAATATTGGGCTAAGAAGTGCTTTGGGAAGGATGGTACCTACATATATGTTGATAAAGGTGAACATTTCAATGTATTGCAGGATTATTTGTCTCTCTATCTACATTTATAGATAGAGATGGATTGTATGTTTATTGAGCTAGAAAGGACTTGAAAATCCTTCATTTTGTGGATAAGAAAATCAAGTCCAGAGCAGCTAGGTGGCATAGTGGATAGAGCACCAGCCCTGAAGTCAGGAGGACCTGAGTTCAAATCTGACCTGAGACACTTAATACTTCCTAGCTGTGTGACCTTTAAGAAAGAAAGAAAGAAAGAAAAAAAAAAGAAAAAAGAAAGACAGAAAGAAGGAAGGAAGGAAGGAAGGAAGGAAGGAAGGAAGGAAGGAAGGAAGGAAGGAAGGAAGGAAGGAAGGAAGGAAGAAGAAGGAAGGAAGGAAGGAAGGAAGAAGGAAGGAAGGAAGGAAGGAAGGAAAGAAAGAAGGAAGGAAGGAAGGAGAGAGGAAGGAAGAAGGAAGGAAGGAAGGAAGGAAGGAAGGAAGGAAGGAAGGAAGGAAGGAAGGAAGGAAGGAAGGAAGGAAGGAAGGAAGGAAGGAAGGGAGGAAGGAAAAAAGGAAGGAAGGAAAGAAAGAAGGAAGGAAGGGAAGGAGAGAGGGAGGAAGGAAGGGAAGGAGAGAGGGAGGAAGGAAGGAAAAAAAGAAAATCAAGACCCAGAGAGTTCAACAACTTGCTTGATTTCTCAGCTAACTTACTACAAAGCAAGGTCTAGAGCCTCTGCCTCTGGTTTGATGCTCACCATTCTGGACAGTGTTGCACACGATGGTTTCCTCCTCTTTCTTGCCTTTGCTAGGGGTCACTCCATGTTTCATCCAGAAGGACAAAGTGAAATGGTCACTGAGGCCATCTTGGGAGCCGGACCCAATCCCACCGCCACTGCCCAAAGGAACTTGAACAGCCTGGGTACCGTTGAACCAGTAGATGAGGCTACTGTCCTGGCTGTAGTGCACTGAGAGCCCTGCTGTCCAGTTAGCATTGGGGCCAGGCATGGGGAGCAGATCCACCTCCCCTGTGGCAGCACCTGTAGGATCCCCACCCACCCCCAAGGAAGACAATTATTAGAACCAAGCTGTGAACTGAGTTGACTTGAGATAATTCTGAATTAGAGAGTAGAATGAAGAAAAGCTTTAAGTAGCTTTTCCAGCCTGTCTTACTAGTCATCATCCTGCTCTTTTAAGACATTTTCACCCAGAAGCTTCCCCAGCCTTCCCAGCTGATTCTGCAATCCCTGCTTGCCTTCAATACACTTCAGCCATTGGAGTGTTGTGTTAAAATTGCCTCTATCAATATGTCTGTCTCTCCCATCTCAACTTTTTAAGAATGGGAAGTAAATCTAATCTTTCCTGTATCCCAAGCACCTAAAAGCTATGAATGAATACTTAGCACATACTTATTGACCCCTAATGGATGGTTCAAGGAAGGGTTTTTAGGAAGAAGGAAATAAGGTCAAGGGGTGCTAATGAAGAGCAAAAGAACATGACGGGGTTGGGGTAGGGAAGGGGGCACACCACAAAGTTTTCGAAGGGCCCTTTCTGAGTAGTTGTCCCGATCACAGCCCTTGGCTACATGACTGGTCTGCAGCTCAATGGTGGCCTGGATGTTCCACAGAGGCTCATCACAGGTTTCCAGGCGGATGCCAGGAAATAAGGCCAGACTCCCAGCTCCGGGTGCATATTCAATTCTTTTGCTCCAGCCTGTAGGGAATAGGGAGCAAAGGAAAGTAAGACATTTCACCCAAATTTGCCATCCTATTTCCAATTTCCCAAACCATGTCCTCAGATGCCATGGAATGCACCTTAGTCCATGGCTGGCCTGCTCAGTCCATATATAATACTGCAAAATCCCAGGCTATTGTCCTTTATACTTTTTGTCCCTCTACTTGTGTGTCAGGCTTCCCCAATGTGAGCATCATGAAAACCCAGAGATGGGCAAATTGAGCCAAATGTTAAATTTACTTTATTCAAGTTAGGATGTAGGGACAAAGGATTATGATAAGGTCTAAGTTGCTCACCTTGCCAGCTGGGCTTGCATGTGGGCTTCACTTGGATCTCTACCTCAGCATCATCAGCTGCCCTTTTCTTCCCACAGTCATATGCTGTCACTGTGAACTTATAGAGCTTCTCCCCACTGTACTGTAATTTCTCGGTGTTCTCAATGTTCCCTAGAAGATGAGTGAAGAAAGGCAAGAAAGAAAAAGAGAAGAAGGGAAAAGGAAAGAGGGAGGGGAGCAAGAAGAAGGGAAAGGGAGAGAGGAAGGACAGTGAGAGGAGATGAAAAAGGAAGAAGAAAGGGACAGGATGAGAGGAGGAGGAGAAGAAAAAAAGAAAGAGGAGAGAAGGAGAAGAAAGGGAAGAAGAAGAAAGAGAAAGAGAGAGAGAGAGAGAGCAACGGACTCAATAATGAAGAATAAATTGTACTATAGGAAATTGTCTAGGAAGATAGAGAATGAAAAATGGAACCTGGGGTAAGCATGGAATTTTGATCCAGTTGAGAGATCTGAGGGACAAGGATAGAAGTAGGGATGAACTCACCATCGTTGTCAATGAGGAAAGGAGTGTTGGGGGTGAGAATCTCATAGTAGCAGATCTGACTGTATTGTGGGGAGCAGTCACCATCAATAGCCTCCACTCTTAAAATTCGATCATACAACTTCCCCTCTGTCACTGATGCCCGGTACAACCGCTCCACAAATACTGGGGCAAACTCATTTACATCATTTACTCTCACATGCACAGTTGCCCTGTTCATACCAGAGAAAGGAGAAGGGTTAGTATTGCCCCAACATCCAGAGAATTTAGGGTATAAAATCTTGGACCAGAGAAGGAGAGTTCCAGAACAGAACTGCATCAAAGCAATTTGGGGCCTGTAGTAGGATAATATTTATTCCCCACCCATCTCTAAGTGTCCAGTCTATGCTACCATAACCCTTAGTCAAACTCTATTGTAAAGAGCATGAGCCCAAATGGAACAGATGCCCAAGGGAGGAAGTGAAGCACCCATCTCAGGGGAAGGGGTTAAACGGTTTCCTAAGAGATGATGTAGTGAGCCTCATAAGGGGATCATGGAGAATCTGAGCTCCTAATATGAGGCTAGAGATGCCAGACAATGAACTGGAAAGAATTAAGAGTTCTCCTAAGGCTTCAAAGCATTTGTTCTCATGAAGAGTTGATAGCTAGATAGCACAATAGATAGAGCGCTGGGTATAAAATCAGCAAGACTCATTTTCATGAGTTCAAATCTAACTTGAGACATTTACTAGCTCTGTGACTCTGTTTGCCTCAGTTTTCTCATCTGGAGAAAGAAATGGCAAACCAGTATCTGCTAAGAAAATCCCAAAAGGAATCATGAAAAGTCAGACATGACTGAACAACAAGAGCTGACAATTAAGTAAAAGTGTGATATAAAACCAAGAATAAAATCCAAAGTGAAAAAAGTAAAGCTAACTATAAAAAGTGATGGGAAATGTGTATATGTATATATACATATTAGGGAAATGTGCTGTATAATGTGTGTGTGTATATATATATATATATATGGGGGAAAATGTCAGTAGGTCATGTATTATAGAGCTGTGTGCTTTGAATGTATAAAGTATATAGTCTATGGAACATTTGTGCCTGATTGGAAGCTTTTGAGGGCAAGGACCATGTATGTCACCAAATGTTCTGATCATCAGCCATCATTGTGAATATCTCACATTCACTGAATAGAAGTAGTATGGAGGTGTGCTGATTTAAGCAAGGAATCAATATGATTTCAGGAGAAGGGACAGAAGAGGGCTCTAGTAGTAAAGTGAAAGGCTCCCTCACTTGTGAGATTTCTTGGTATTGGCTCCATCTGGACCTTCGCCACAGTCATAAGCCTGAATCGTGAAGCTGTGCTCTTTCTGAGCTTCACAGTCCACTGGTTCCTTGGCTCGGATCAATCCTTCTCCAGTCGCCTTGTCCAGGATCACAGCCTCAAAGGGAACCCCAGCCCCATGCAGTCGGAACCCACAGATTTCACCTGGTCAGGAAAGAAAAAGGAAGGCTGTATTATTCCCATCAGTTTCTTCTCTAGCTTACCCCTCCTACTTTTAACCTCTGTGACCAGATCTTTATAATTCTAGCCCTTTACCCCTCTCCTCATGTTAACAAGAACTCAGTCCCCTTCTTCCTAGGCTTCCAGAATGGAGATCTTAATAAGTCGTATTGTCTCCAACCCTACCTATGCCCTTCCCTCTGATCCCCCTTTCTCCTAAAATTTTTTCCTTTTTCCTTAAGTTCCCCTTTCCTTTGCCTCTATTCCCTCACCTTAAAGTTTCTCCTATTCTATTCCTTCTACTCCCTCTCTCCTTTTCCCCCCATGCCTTTCAGTTTTCCCCATATATATTCCTATGTCTGTTTCTCCTCTTCCTTGTCTCTGCCTAGCCCACCCCTGCTTTTCCCCCCATTACCAGCGTAACGAAGAGGAGCATCCTTGTCAAGGGCAAAGAGCGGTGGATTGAGTAGGACAGTGTTGTCATTCTCCATAACAATGCCCTGGTATTCTGCTTCAATCCATGGTTTGTGTTTGTTGGCTGACATCCCAGGGAACAGAGAGGAAGACCATGTGAGTCAAGACCCCCGTTCTATGAACAACCTTTCTAGACCTAGGCTTTGGCTACCCTTACCCACCTTCTTCCCTCACTCCCAGCCCTCGCCTTTATTGTCAACCCTCTACATTTGCAAATATAATCTTTTTTAGAGCTGGAAGGGGATCTTGGAGTCCATTTAATTCAATTTTTATCATTTTTCTCCTAAGAAAGCTGAAGACCAGAGAGATTAATTGACTTATATAGAGTCAAACAGGTAATAAGTAGCAAAAGCAGTATTCTAATCCTATCCAGTGCTCTTTCCATTACACTATTATATCCTGCTGGAAAGGCACCAGAGAATGGAGTGAGGACATGACAATAACTATGGAGGTGAAGGGCAGAACATATAATCTGTTCTTTCTATTTCCATGGCAACCATCTATACATTGGAGACCCAAGATCTGCTCTGAATACCAGGGACAAGAAAATGGGGGACTCATCTCTATAAGACATCTCAGATCCTTAGGAGAGTAGCAGGGAGGGGCTAGATGGGATAGGGAACACCAGGAATTATGAAAAAGCCCTGAAAAGAGCATAAGGAGAGATTGAAGTCATAGTAGAGAGAGGGAAGGGGAGAGGAAAGAATTCAAACCCCACTTCCTCTGAATTTCAAATTAAATTACCTCATTTAATGTCATGTCATCTATCCAGCCAACTCTCAATTCAGAACTATACCCTCAGGAGAAAATAAAGGGGGAGGTGGAAAGAAAAGGATTTAGGGCAAAGGAGGGGGGAATTCCATTGTAAAGATTGGGGATAGAGCAGAGAGATCAATGCCAATGATTGGACCCAATGTAACAGCATCCTAGAGAATTATTGAGCTGGCCTACATACATCACTAATCCTCCCTGCCCCCATTGCTAAACACACTCACTCAGTACACATCTGCCAGTCCTTAGGATTGTAGATCCCACAACTCTCGTATCTAACCCTAGTCTGGAATTAGGATCCCAGTCCCATGAACTTTTAGTAAGCCAGTGCTCCTACTATTTTGTTTCTTAATCACACCCAACATCTAGTCTTCATTCTATTTTCCCATGTAAGACGATTCCAAAAGGGACATAGCCTCTCCCCCCATTTCGACCCAAAGGGCTCAGGGAACATTTCCCCCAGTCTTCCCTTAGAGATCATGCTGGCTCTGAAGTGAGGGATTGAAGGCATAAAATAGGCCTTTTGGAAGAGCCATATCAGTGTCCCAGTGGGCCCAAATTTCCCAACAAGAAACTTGGTTTAGAATTTCACCTTCTGTCCAACCGCCCTCACTCTTTACTCAACCAAAATACTCCACAGAGGAATAGGCAGCTCTATCTGTGTTTAGCCCTTCTTCACCATCAAATCCTTGGCTCTTAAATTATATTAATGAAGTTACAATTTTCCCTGCATAGGAGGGAGAGATGGAATTCGTGTCACCAAAGAATAATTGAGTCACCCAGAGGAAGTTTATCTGAAATGTCATATAGGGAGTATGCTGCTGAATCCAGAATTCCTGACTGCCAGTATTTTGAGGGGGCGAAGCAGTCACCTGAGAATAGAACTCTCATGTACTGGACCCTGAGTCCATGTTCACTGTAGACATTATGCCCCTCCCTATTCCCCTCCTCAGCTGGGGGATGAACCACAAGATGGTGAACAGGAAAGAAAAGGATATGGCAGGACACCAAAAAGCTGAGGTTGAGACAGGAGATGAAAAAAGAAGAGGAATAGCAGAGCACAAGAATAGGCAAAGCAGAGATGAAACACAAGATGGAGGGGAACAGGTGGAATAAGGGCAATTTCTCTCCCTGGTTCTCCCCTTTTCTTCTCCCCCTTCAGTTCTCATTCCCTTCTTCTTATTCCTTTTTACCTATTCTATCTTTTTTCCTTCATCCCTTCTCCATTCCACTCTCTCCTCTTTCCTTCTTTCCTTCTTCCTCCTAGCCCCCCATTTCTTTCCTTCCTTTCTCTACTCCCCTTTCTTTCTCCTCACCAGTTCTTCCTTCCCTTTTCCCCCCTGTCTCTTTCTCCTCTCAGTTCTCTCTTCTTTTCTCCCTTCAATTTTCCACTTCTTTTTTCTCCTCTCTTTTCTCCCTCCCCACTCCAATTCTTCCTTCTCTTTTCAGGTGTCCCCTCCCTCTTTCCTCTCCTCTCCTTTATTTCTCCCTTTCCCTTTCTTTTCTTCACTTCTCATCTTCTCCTCAATTCTCTTTCCTCTTCTTTTCTCCAAGTTCTCTCTTCTCTTTTCCTCATTCCCCAGGTTTTCTCCTCTCCCCTTCCCCCCAGTTCTTTTCACCCTGTATCTTTCCTTTCCTCTCTTCCTATCTTCCTTCTGTATCTCATCATCTCAATGTCTACCCTATCTCCTAATTTTTCCCTCTGTTTTTTTCTCTTATCTCCCCCTCTTTTTTCATTTCCCTTTCACCTCTGATAACTCTTTTCTCCCTTTTCCTTCCTCAGATTTTTCCCACACCTGTTTCTCTCATCTTCCTCCTACGTTTCTCCATTAGCTTTCTACCCCAAACCTTACCTTTTCTTCCTTCCCTCCTCTTTCCCTCTCTCTTTTTCTCTCTCCCTTACCCAAATGAATTTATGAATTTATCACCTGCCCTTTTGCTAAAGGGCTTCTGGGCTCTGATAACTCACAGCCCAGCTGTGTGCCGGCAGAATAACATATACGCACATGAACATGCAAAAACATACGTGCTCTGAATGGCTGAACTATAGAGAACGGTTTCTTCCTGGGACTGGATAGAGAAAAATCAAATAAATTTGCCACACACTCATAAAAATACACCCCCCTGAGAATTGTATAGATATGAAGAAAGATATGTATCACCCCACAGATACAACTTCTCCTGAAAGCAGAGAAATCAATGTACAAACACAAGAAGAGACAAGCAATTAATATAGTATGATCAAGAAATAGAGATAGGGAAGGACATTGGGCTAAAGAAGAAAAGAACAACCTAGAGGGAAAAGAAGAGGAAGAGTGAGAAACACATGGGTGAAGAGCATGTGAAGAAGCATGCAGCACTAGGGAAAGGGATGGAGAGAAGGATGGATGGAAGGAAAGACACAGGTCATACTCAACTAGCCTTAGCATCTCTTGCCCACTTCCCAACTCCCTATATCTCTTCCCCCACCGGTGCCCACCCCCCCATCACTCACCTTTATTACAGAAACTGGTGGGGAGCAGGGAGGTCAGAAGGAGGGGGAGCAGCAAGGGGGCCATGGTGTGGGGTAGGGCAAGGCAATTGCTCTCCCTTGGGAGCTTCCTTCCTTATTCCACCTTCAGGAAAGGATGCTGTGGGGAGGAGGGTCAAAGGATAAGTAAAGGAGTGACAGTGGAGGGGAACCTCATGGATTAATCCTTCGGAGCAGACCAGGGCAGACCGACCTGTGTAGATAAGATGGTGGGGGAGGGGGGCTAGCAATGGCTCTCTTTCCCTCCCGCTCCCCGGGTTTTCTCGATTCCTCACTCACTCCCACCCCATCCCTGCTACTGCAGAATGATGTCAGCACAGCCGGGTGGGGATTGATGGTAATTCCAGCCAATGAGGTGACTGGGGGGGCTGGCGCTGCAGGGAGGGAGGGGACCAATGGTGCTGGAGAATGTGGTGGAGCTTTTTTTTCCCTGACTGCAATTTGGGGAGTAGGGGAACTGCAGGGGAAGCAGGAGAGCCATGGAATGAATGGAAAACCAGAGCAGCGTGAGATGAAGGAGCTGTACATCAGGGGGTGGGGATGCGAACCTTTGGAAGGTTGGTGAGGGAGCTGTCTCCTAAATATGGCCCCTCCTCTTCACCTATGCTCCTTCTTTGCCCCCTCTTTCCCAGCGTGATTCTTCTCTATAAGCCACAGGGACTAAACCCACAACTCCAGTCAAGGAGACCCCAACAGCCCAGCTCCCAACATCTTGAAAGACATCCTGGGCTTTTCAGTATGGAAGCAGAGAGAGAGAACTCCAGGGTTAATGGCAGAGAAAGTGTTCCCTTTCTTACATCCTCCTGCTGGGACAATTCACCTGTAACACTTACAATCCACCTAGAATGTTGGGAAATTCATCCTGTGGATCAAAGATGGACACAGACACAACGATATCTATGAATATCGACATTTTTTTTTCTTTTTTTAAGTCAAGGCTCCCTTCTAATGCCTTACCATTATTTCCTCCACATTCAAAACTAGTCTAATATCAAATCTTGTTTACTCCAGCACTTGGGAGTCTGGGAAAAGCCTGTGTAAGAACTGAGGTTGGGACTCACAATAAAACTCTTGGATATAAGGGAGATTCTAGGGGCAGAGATGTATAAACAAGGCTAAAAAGAGGAAGAAGCCATTGCTGTGGGAGGGGGAGACAGGCTTTTCCTTGTGACAAAAGGGAACCCCTGTGTTCCAAGCTGGAAAGTGGAGAATTCCTCTAAACACCCAGCCAAGCTCATCATTCATCCTTTATCTAGGGCACTGGAGCTGTGGCCCAATTCCTCCTCAAGATGCAGGTTTCTCCTTTAGGGTCCAGTGATTGTCACCATTCCCCATAGCCTTAACCAGATGGAAGGAGGAATTGTCATGGTGAGGGGGAGCTGTGTGATGAAGCAGATATATTGATTTCAATTCCCCTCAATAATAGCTGGCATTATCTTCTATATTTTGATTCTCTTGGATCTATGACTCAGTATTGGACTGTCAGGATCTTGTTGGCCCACATCCCAGTTGAATGCTGGGTGGTCCCATGAGATTCCTCTGTGCTAGCCACCTACACCCAGGAATAGCTGTTCTGCCTACAGAAAAATCATACTCAGCCTTCTAAGGCATTATTGGGAAGAAGGAAAGACCAGTTTTAAATCAAGAAAACTTTAAGTACTCTACAACTAACACTAACACCCCAAAATTTATTACCATTTGCCTAATTTCTCAGGAAAAACTGAAATCAAGAATAACTTGGCAATATCATAACTAATCAATAAGTAAGCATATCTTAAGAATCTACATGTTGCAGGCATATTGCAATCCAATTCCAATCCCTAGCTATCTGCTGACACTGGCTTCTGGTTTACTTGTGCTTTCCTTTAGAAGAAATCTACAAGGAGACCCCATCCTCCATTTTACCAATCCTATTTATACAATAGATAAGAATACTTCACATACTCCCATCTGTCTGTCTGTCTGTCTGAAAGAGGGGTTTTCTCCATCTACTCCTTTTTGCTTTATCATCCCTATCCCTTCCACATCTTCCTTCATCCTTTATTCTCTTAGACTTTTAAATTACTTTCATCTCCCACTTAAGGAGCATTCCCAAATCTTCTTAATATCTTAATTGGGATAGATAAATTTCTTTCAATTCCCTTCATGCCAGTGGCTATTAGCACTGGAGCCATGTAGATTATTCTAGAGCTAAAGGGACAAGATGGAACTATTGACCTATATCCTGCATTCCTAAAGCTATACTCAAATCAATACTTTTCTTCCTAAAATATATAATACCTCTAAGTCACATAAAAAACAAAGGTAATTTTTTTTAGCAGTGCACAGCATAAAAACTCATCAGTTGCACAGTACATAACATTCATGTTATAATTACATGTGGAAGACTAAGCACACTACCTGCTGAAACATAATATATATAGTATATAGAAATGCATATTACAAACCAAATGTATCAATCACTTGCATTACATACCTCATAACATATTACATAGCCAAATGATATCTTGCAAACCATATTCATAGGTCACATGCAAATATATAGCATTCAGAGACAAATTACTTACTGTAGATCAAATATGAAGTTCATATGTGAAACACAAAGTGTTACACATTGAAGCTATGTGCATATTACATGCTCCACCAATGGGAATTATTTGATTATATGAGTAACTTTTTCTATCATTATATTCAAAGTATCACAATTTATCCTGGTCACTGACCAGATAGATGCCTTAGATATAGATAGTGCCTAAGATGTAACCTGCTTTGCTGAGATACAGTAACCTATAGTCCCAGCCCTATTCCATGGATGGCTCAGTCTCTCTTGGATTTTGCCCCCCCAAAACAATTTTAATAAGCATACTCAGGTGTCTTTAAGCCTCTATAGAGGAAAGAGGCAGCTCCAGGAATTAACCAATTCCAATCTGTGCTGTTTGATCAAGGAGTCAATTGAATTTACTAACTTTCTGAAAGGTTCCATTGTGCATTTTATTCTTCAGCTAAAGTGACATTGTGGATCCTCTCCCTATGAACCAATATCTGGCATGTAAGTTTTAAAGACTAGCTGTTAGTTATATTCCCCAGGTAAGTAATACAAATTGGTAACCAAGCAAAGTTCTTTGAATATTTCACAAGTACAGTCTCATGCTTCCTATTGACACGTGAAGCCAAATTTAGCCAGTAGCATATATTTTTTATCAGCTCCAGAGCTATCTCTTGACCCAAGTGACTAAAATCACCATGACTATGTTGTAGTTTTCTCATCGTAGAACAAACTATTTTTTTTAACATCCTATGTTGAATCAATTAACATTTGGCATGGGGCATAGTTCCACATCTGCCATTCTCTCAATAGTGAGGTGTCTTCTAAGGAATAAAGCGTGAATACTTAAGGGTCATGATCCCATTTCTTGGCTTGTATAATTTCCCAAACGCCTTCATTACACAGTTGCTCTTGTTGCCAGCCATCCAAGAATAAAAGGAATAAAAAGAATGGTACAATGCAATGAAGTCCTCAACATACCTAGCCATACTTTCATGGATTAGTAACATGTCACAATCACCTTCACCCCTTCTATAGGCACTGCCATAATTTTGGACATACAGAACCTATTAGCAGTGGTTTCTGCATTCACTTTAATCTTCTCTGACAGGTAATGAGTACAGAACTAATTGTTGGCTATTACCACTGACTACCTGGCAAGCAACCTTACAAGACATAATAAAGGTCAGTGGGTTGGTGGTCTATACTTAAAACTGAACTTTGTATGCAGACTTGAAATTTATCAGTGAAGGCCTACTTCAAAAGCAATATGTGGATAGAATAATGAATCTCATTATCTAGTAAATATTCTATTGACAAATGCAATTGGTGATTAGCAATCTGCTAAAATAATACTGGAGGCAACTAGATGGCTCAATAAGAGTGCTGGGCCTGGAATCAGAAAGGCCTGAGTTCAGATACTTCTTCAAACACTTACTAGTTGTTTGACTCTGGGCAATTCATTTAATCTCTTCTTGCCTTAACCCAGAAGGAAATTGCAGATTACTCCAGTATCTTTTCCAAGAAAACCCCTTGGACAGTATTGGTGTGATATAGTCTACAGGTCAGAAAGAGTCAGACATGACTAAATGATTGAACAATATCAGCAACAACAAAATAAAACTGCTCCCCAGCCCTCCCAGGCATGTGTTAGTGTACTACACAAAGGATGTGCATATACCCTGGTTTATGGGATAGTTAAGTGGTATCCTATAATATGAAATGCTTTAGATGAAACCAACGCAGGAGAGATGGGAAATTCTCAAGGACTAAATTCTGAAGACACAAAGGAAAACAATTCCAATAAACCAGAAGCCAAGAAAAACAAATGAGATTTGTTTGAAAGTACTTATGTGGATGCATGGAGAACTCACCAACCAATTTCAGTTTTCAAAAGAAGATGCACAGAAGTCAGAAGCAAGATCAGAAGCATAAAGAGAATTTGAGTACAGAACAGTCTTATTTAAAAAAAAAAGTGTTAGGAATACTAAAGCTCAGAATGAGCTAAACTGGCAGAGGAACCTAAAGACAACTAAAAAGTGTGTGTGTGTGTGTGTGTGTGTGTGTGTGTGTATGTGTTTAATTCATATTAGTAGGAAAAAGGATTAAATAAGGTATAACTTTGGATTGAGGTGGGTGAGACAACTGACAATAAAAAGAAAGCAGAATTGCTCAACTTTTATTATGTTTCTATCTTCTTTCAAAGAATGACAATGTTTATATTAGAAATTACAGGATAAAAATGGTTAATATGGAGTTGATACTTATGATAAATAAGGAGCTAGAGAATACCTCATAGTCTTTGACCTATTCAAGTAACTTGACCCATATGAACTACATCATTAGATCTTGAAAGACCTAGTAAATGTGATTACTGATCCATTGCCAGTGATATTTGAAAGAAACAGGAAATAAACAAGGGTTTGCAGGACAAATGTTTCCCCATTTTTCAAAAAAGGGAAAAGAATAGAGCTTGAAAATTCTAGGCCATTGACTTTGATTTTGATTCCTGGAAAAACTCTAGAATGGATCATTAAAGACATAGTTGGCAAAGATTTAGATGTGAAGTGGCGATTACAAAGATTTTGTGAACAGGTCATTCCAGATGAATCTCATTTCCTAGTAGATGAGAAGAATTCTATAGAAAGTTTATTTAGGTTTTAGCAGAGTTTTTGATAAAGCATATTATGCTATTCTTGTGAAAGATATAGATTAGAGCAGAGTTTTGAAAGAAATGAGGGATTCTAAAAAGCAAAAGTATGACTGGAATGCATTCCAGGCTTGGGAGGCAGCTAATGTAAAGGCACAAATATAAAGTGTCACATGTAAGAAACAGCAAGGAAATTCACTTGGCTAGACTGTACAGTGTAGAAAGGAAAATAATGTATAAATTTGAAAAAATAGGCTGGGGCCAGGCTGTGAAACACTTTAATAACTGAAAAGGAGTGCTTGTATTTGATCCTGGATGCAATAGGGAGCCACTGGAATTTATTGAGTAGGAGAATAGAATGTCAGACCTACTTTTAGGAAATCATTTGGAAGCTGCATGCAGGATAGATTAGAGAGGAAGAAATAAGGCAAAGAGAACTTTTAGGCAGCTACTGAAATAGATGAGAAGTAATAAGGGACTGAGCTAGACATTTATGAGAGATGTTTTGGAGGTAAAAATTATAAGACTGACAACTGATTGGGCTTGTGGAATAAGGAGGGTAAAGAGTCAAGGATAATACCAAGTTTTTGAACCTAGTAATGGAAAAGATGATGGGAACCTGGATAGAAATAAGGAAGTTCAAAAGTGGGGCAGGCATAGAAAGAAAGAGAATGAGTTCAGTTTTCAACATGCTGGATTTGAGATGCTTACAAGACATCTGGTTGAAATCTCCAATAGGCAGTTGGGGAAAGTAATTAAGACTCTGTAGGTGAGTGAGTGGGTATACATATATGTGCACATAAATGTATGTAAGCATATGAATGTTTATATACACAATAAGGTATACATATTATATATGCTTGGGAGTCAATCCATAGGAGAATGAGGTCAATAAGTGATAAGTATAGGAGAAGCAAAGAAAATTGAGAAAAATATTAAACAGGTAAAAGACAACAACATCCTGAAAACCCAGAAAGAAAAGAATATTAAAAAGGAGAATGTGGTCAATAGTTTTAGATACTGTAGAGATCTTGTGAAGGATGAGAATTGAGACAGAGGTGTTTGATTTGGCAATTAAGAGAAAACTAGTAAATTTGGAGATTAATGAAGCTGAAAGTTAGATTATAAAGAATTGAAAAGTGAGTGAATAAGAAGAGAAATAAAGCCAATGGAAGTAGACAATTCCTTTTTTCAGTTTGGCTGAAGTGGAAAAAGAAATATAATACTAGATAGTGGTTTGTCCTCTACTTGATTCTCTGTGAAACACCCCTGAGGGAATTGACTGATGTTCTGAGGGGCTGTTTTTTTGTCATCTTTACATATTTCCCATGTTTTCCAGCAGAGGGGAAGAATGGAATAAACATTTTTATTTAGCACCTAATACGAAATTGAAGCAAATAAGAAATTAAATTATTTATTCAGGATCTCACAGCTAGTAAGTGTCCTGAGTCCAGATTTGTAGTCAGGTCTTCCTAACTCCAGACTTTTCACACTACCACTACCAGCTACCTCTGATGCCTCTAGAATAACCTTCCTCTGCTTCATGAATTGGCTCTATCAGTTCTGAGTAGCTGGGGATCTGTTTTCTCTAAATACTAATATCTAATAATCATGACCTATAACACTTTTCTCAGCATTTGAATCAGTATAACGTGATCTATGTATTTCATAGCTACTGTACCCACTGGATTTTGGTCTGTAAGTTTCTCCATTAGAAAGAAATTGTATTATTTCTTTTCCTTTTAATAGAACAGGAATTTCAAATGGGTATCCTCAGTACTTATTGAACTACCAAAATATTTTGTCAGCATCACATTATTCAAATAAAAGCTATCTACATTCATTGTCTTGAATTACTCTTCTCTCAATCCTTCCTCAACCCTTTGAAATTTTGTTTCTGACCTCAAATAACTCAACTGAATCCACTATCTCTAATGATCTAATTACCAAACCTAATGGCCTTTTCTCTATCCTCATACTTCTTGGCCTCTTTGCAGCATTTGACATTCTATTTTTCCCTCTACACTTTCTTCTTTGAATTTTCATGACATTGTTCTCTTTTGATTTTCCTTCTAGCTGTCTGACTGCTCCTTCTCAATTTCATCTACTATCATCATCCATATCATTGTCTTTAAATATGGGCCCTTTTCTCTCTATATATAGTTTCTCCCTTGATGACTTCATTAGTTCCTAATTCCTACAGATTTAATTGTTATCTCAATGCGGATAATGCTCAAATATATATATTCAGTCTAGAACCTCTCCTAGGCTCTAGTTCTTTATCTTCAGTTGATTATTTGATTTTTTTTTCCAACTGCTTTTATATCTTGGAGACATCTCAAACTCCACATATCCAAAACAACTCATTATTTTTCCACTCAATTCCAACCCTTGCCAAGCTTTCCAAATTTTTGTTTGACATATCTTCTCTTCTGGTTTCCCAGGTTCCTAATTTTGGTATTATCCTCTACTCCTCACTTTCCATTTTGCTATTTCTACCTTTACATTGTTATGCTTTTTGCTGCAACATTTCTCCCATTGGATCCCTTTTCTCTACTCACATAAATTTCTATCTTGTCTGTATTATTGCACATCCTTATTATTTCTTTCCTGGATTCTTGCAATAGCCTCCTAAATGGTGTCCCTGCCTCAAGGGTCTCCTATGTCCAAACTATATTCCACATAGCTTCCAAAGTGATTTTCTTAAGAAGTCAGCAAAGCATATCATTCCCTTAACCAAATAAACTCCAAAGTTCCCTCTTTCCTTTGGGATCAAATATAAACTTCTTTGGCTTTTAAAGCCACACCTTCCACAATCTGGTCTCAATTTCATTATATAGTATTCTTCTTTCTGCATCTCTAGTCCAACCAAATCAATCTTTTCTCTTTTTTTTTTCTTTTTTTCTTTTTTTTTTCTTTCTTTTTTTTTTAAATAACTTTTTATTGATAGAACACATACTAGGGTAATTTTTTACAGCATTATCCCTTGCATTCACTGCTGTTCCGATTTTTCCCCTCCCTCCCTCCACCCCTTCCCCCAGATGGCAAGAGTCCTTTACATGTTGAATGGGTTGCAGTATATCCTAGATACAATATATGTGTGCAGAACCGAACAGTTTTCTTGTTGCATAGGGAGAATTGAATTCAGAAGGTATAAATAACCCGGGAAGAAAAACAAAAATGCAAGCAGTTTATATTCATTTCCCAGTGTTCTTTCTCTGGGTGTAGCTGCTTCTGTCCATCTTTGATCAATTAAGGCTCTCTTTATCAAAGAGGTCCACTTCCATCAGAATACATCCTCAAACAGTATCATTGTTGAGGTATATAATGATCTCCTGGTTCTGCTCATTTCACTCAGCATCAGTTCATGTAAGTCTCGCCAGTCCTCTCTGTATTCATCCTGCTGGTCGTTCCTTACAGAACAATAATATTCCATAATGTTCATATACCACAATTTACTCAACCATTCTCCAATTGATGGACATCCTTTCATTTTCCAGCTTCTAGCCACTACAAACAGGGCTGCCACAAACATTTTGGCACATACAGGTCCCTTTCCTTTCTTTAGTATCTCTTTGGGGTATAAGCCCAGTAGAAACACTGCTGGATCAAAGGGTATGCACAGTTTGATAACTTTTTGAGCATAGTTCCAAACTGCTCTCCAGAATGGCTGGATGTGTTCACAATTCCACCAACAATGTATCAGTGTCCCTGTTTTCCCACATCCCTTCCAACATTCCCCTTTATCTTTCCCTGTCATTCTAGCCAATCTGACAGGTGTGTACTGGTATCTCAGAGTTGTCTTAATTTGCATCTCTCTGATTAATAATGCAAATCAATCTTTTCTCACACAAAGAGAATAGAATTGTAGACCAACTTTTAGGAAAATCACTTGGAAGCTGCATGCAGGATAGATTAGAGGGGGAGAGATGAGACAAGAGGACCTATTTAGAGTCTATTGAAATAACACAGGTGAGAGCTGATAAGAGACTGAACTAGAATAGTCTAAGTAAAGAGAAGGGGACATATATGAGAGATATCATGTAGGTAAAAAGAATAAGACTGAACAACTGATTGGGTATATAGAGTAAAGGAGGGTAAGGAGTCAAGGGTAATACCAAGTTTTTTAATCTAGTAATGGAAAAGATGATAGGAACCTGGACAAAAATAGAGAAGTTCAAAAGTGGGGTGAGTATAGCAGGAAAGATTATGAGTCCAGTTTTCAACATGCTGGGTTTGAGATGCCCATACAAGACATGTTATTGAAATAGCCAATACACAGTTGGAGAGAGTAATTAAGACAAGTAAAACTGTCTCCGGTGCCCACTTCTCCTCCACTTCATAAAATTCCTAACTTCTTTTAAGACAGCTCAATGCTAGCTTCTATACAAGGCCTTTTTTGATCTTTCCACCCACTAATGCCCTTCATCCCTAGCTACCTGGTATTTGCTTTATGAAAGTAACTGGCATTTGATAGGAAAGAAGCTATGTATATCCAAACTATTTATCCAAGGCTTAACACTTTCCCTATCCAATGCCAGTTCCACAAATAATAGGCATAGCAAGTAAACCCATTTATCCAAGATGATAGAAAGCAGAAACCAAAAAAAGGAATACGCAAATGAAAAATATATGCCACACAAGAAGATAGGTAATAATATCTTCCATTGGGAGCAAAATAGCTCAATCAAGAGTATCAAATCTCATCTAAGAGGAAATTCCCAATGTCTCTAGTGTACTAAACTTAGGATAAGAGACATAATAGAGGTAAGAGCTCTTCTACATGTCACTTTCTTCCTAGCATCTTTCTCTTCCTTCAGGAACCTAAAGAGAATTTGGAAATATGTCTTTTCTCTGGAAACCAGAAAATCAAAATTTCTCTTTTCCCAAACTTTCACCAACTCTTTCTCTCACCCAGACATAGAACATTAAATAATACATGTCACCAGTCAGGAGAATCTTATGGAATAGACTTTGAAGCAGAGGCAACATATTTATTCTATAATAATATTGCATATAATGTTTTTTCTCCTGATAGAATATAAACTCTTTGAGACCAAACACTGTTTCATTTTCCTTTTTGTGTTCAAGCAAATTGTCCATTGTATAATAAATGCTTATTGATTAATTATTGATTAATGTTATGACAACATTGATCAAAATGTTGTCAAAAACAGATCCCTGGAAGCTCTCTAATAATCATAAATGCTTGTCCACATAAGTCTCATACCTGGAATGCTCTCCCATTGATCTCTGTCTCCTGACTTCCCTGGCTTTCTTCAGTTCTCAGCCCAAATGTTACCTCCTTTAGGAGGTTTTTTTCATTCCCCTCCATTGTTGTGCCTTCTTTCTGAGATTCCCTCCCATCTACTCTGAATATATCTTCTAAATTCATAGTTGTTTGCATGTTGTCTCTTTCATTATGATTGTGAGTTCCTTGAAGGCAAGGACCATGTTTTTGCTTTTTTATCACCAATGCCTACCATGGTGCCTAATTAATGCTTGTTGATTGACTATCTTGGAAAGTGTCATTGCTCCTAAAAGCACACCATCTTCAGTTATTTCTCTTACCAGGAATTTTTAAAACCATCTCCTCCTAGTTTCCCAGTCTATTAACAGTTATCTCATTGGGAATGCTAGAATGTACTACTATTTCAGGAAATTTACATTATACCACTATAATGTCTCATTCCTAGATTTCTTAACCCATCCATTACATTCTTCCAAAGTATCCATATAATATCTTCACCATCCCAATCAATAGATATTACCCAAATGAATAGTTTTTTAAGAGAGTCATATCCTGTTTTAAAAAACAGATAGTTTTTCAATATCTGCATGGCCACAGAGACTTTATCTTCAAACTCCAATACAAAAAGTAGATAAAAATATAATAGCAGTGTAACAACACACAATCCCTTTCATTAGCACACAAAAGCTTGCTGGCTATCATAATTAATTAGTTGGTGAGAGGTGGTCAAGAATAAGCATTATTAAATACCTACATGTTTCAAATATTGTATTAAGCATTTTTATAAATATTATCTCATTCATTCCTCATAATAATCTTAGAAGATGAGTATTTTTATAACTCCCATTTTATATTTGAAGAAACTGAAACAAACCAAGGTTAAGTGACTTACTTAAGATCACACAGCTAATAAGTGTCTAAGTCTGGTTTTGAACTCAGGTCTTTGTGACTCAGGGACCAATATTATAGTCACTCCTCTGCCCATGTTCAAAGTTCAACATAGCATCTCTTCAAAATCTTTGATTCAAGACCCATTGGATGTATATTTTTACAGACTGGTAAGTCAATAAGCATTTATTAAATATTTACCATTTTCCAGGTACTGTGCTAAGGGATACAAAATAAGCCAAAAAATAGTCCCTTATCTTTAGGAGCTTGCAATCAAATGGGATAAACAGCATGAATACATGAAAACAAAATACATATAGGATAATGGAGATAATCAATAGAGGAAGGACTTCCTCAGGGAATCAAGAAAGACAACTCAGAAAAAATCAGAGTTTAGTTGGGACTTTAAGGAGAAACCAAGAGTTAAAAATGGAGATGGAAAGAATTCCAAGCAGGAAGACAACTAATGAAAATAGCCAGAGTGTTTTGTTTGAAGAAAGCAAGGAGGCCAGCAATACTAGAGGGAGAGAATGTAAAGTATAAGAAACAGAAAAGTGGGATGGTGGGGTTTAAAGATCTTCTGAAAGCCAGAGGATTTTATATTTTATTCTAGAAGTGATAGGATGCTATTAGATTTTATTGCGTGAAAGGAAGTTCCATGATCAACATTTTGCTTTAGGAAGATTAACTTGATAGCTAAATGGAAGACAAACTGAGATGAGGGAAGAGTTGAGGCAGGCAGACCCAGCTGTAACTATTGCAATAATCCAGATGTGAGGTGATGAGTGCCTGCACAAGGGTAATGACAGTTAGAGAAAAGATGGGGGCACATATGAGACATGTTATCAAAATAGAAATGAGAAAATGACCCTTAATTGGATATGGGGTGGGGGAAGGTGAGAATGAGAAGTCAGGATAACTCCAAGGTTTCAAGTCTGTGTGATTAGAAGGATGATGGTACTCTGAACATTAATAGATGAGAGAAATTATTATTAATAGCCAATAAATGAGAGAGGGGAATATGCATGATTTTTCCCCCATTCAGCAACCAGACCCTGCAGGTTATTCAGCCAGTCACTGAAGAACAGGGCTGATGATGATATTGGACTAACTTTCTCTTCAGTCTTTATCTGGCCTCTACCCAACTGGGAAAACAATCTAATCTAGGTAAATTCTGCCATTGTTCAATTATATTAGAAGATTAGGTGAAGATGAGTCTTTGGTTAACTACTAAGTACAAGTGTCTTTGGTTTCTGGGAGAGCCACTGACCTCAATTTGTTGATTATTTGTTAGCCACAATTAACAAATTAATTATTAATTACTCAAAAACAATTTCTCTCAGACTTTTCATCCATAACATAAGGAATTTAGAAAGAGGGAAGAATTTTGAGAAAAAATTCAGTTTTAGACATGTTGAATTTAAGATATTTAAAGGAAACCCAGTTGAAATATCTAGTTGGAGATGTGAGACTGGAGTCAGAAGAGGTTAGAACTAGAAAAATGAATTTGAGAGTTATATATCTAGAGATGATAATTGAAACCATAGTTAATGAGATCATCAAATGAAATAGAACAGAATGAAAAAAGAAGAGGGTCTAAGAACAGAGCCTGAGGGAATACCTATATTAGTAGTCATGACATCAATAAAGATCCAGCAAAGGAAATAAGGAGCAGTTGGACAGCTAAAAGGAGAACTTAGAGAAGGCAGTCATGAAAACCTAAAAAGAAGAGAGTATCAGGGAGAAGAGGGCAATTTATACTGCAGATGGCTGCAAAAAAAGAGTCAAGAATCAGTTAATAAAGCATTTATTTTGTGCCTAGTGTGTACCAGGATCTATTTTAAATCCTAGAAAATATCAATACAAATAAAAAGACAGTCTGCCTTCAAGGAACTTACAATATAACAGGGAAGATAATACACAAAAAGGAAGCTGAAGGGGTTGAGGGAGAAGGGGGAGAAAGTAAAGAAGGTATCCTATGGAAGCGTGTTGTTGTGGTTGTGGTTGCTGTTTGTCCTTCATTCTCTTGAAATGGTGGTACCACAACATGCAATTGGAGGAGACTAAAGTCCAAAATACCCAGTGAGAAATGGAAAGAAAACTATGTTGGGAACCCCTCCTTAAAAGGTTTTGAAGCTCATGGCTGTGCCCCCCAGTCAGAGGAATGAGGATTAGAAAGAACCATTTGATATAACACTAAAGGTTGAATTAATAATTTTGGAGAGAAAGGCTTCAATTGGGGCTTCACAAAAAAAGTCCATCATCTTGAAAACACAAAGACCCATAGATATGCATAGAATATAGTCCAGGCAGACTGGTACAATGGGCACTCCTGGCCCATTATCTGGGCATAGCTACATAACTACCTTCTGTTACTGACAGCAATGAGATAAATATAGTTCATAAAAATCAGGGACACAGAGGCGGAGTACCAGAGATTTCAGAGGAAGACTTATAAGACCATGACCTACATACTCACAATCAGATCTACTCTATAGAAAACCCTAAGCATGCCAAAATAGGCATTGGGGGTGGGGAAAGGAGAACAAGCATTTATTAAACAACTACCATGTGTCAGGCACTGTGCTAAGTGCTTTTATAAATATTATCTCAAGTTTACCTCACAACAACCCTATTAGAGAGGTGTTCTTATTATCACCACTTTACAGTTGAGGAAACTGAGGCAGACAATGCTTAAATGACTTGCCATGGATCACACAGCTAGAAATATCTGAAACTGGGTTTGATCTCAGGACTTCCTGACCCCAAGTCTAACATTGTATTCCTTGTGCCACCAGATTCTTCTATCTCTTGAGTATTATAAATAATAACTAGCAAGATAAAGAACTCACTCATGGCTGCCAAGAAAAATTTAGAAGGGAATATGGAGTCAGAGAACTTTGTTTCAAATTCTGATTCTTCTATCTGTATGACTTTGGGCAAGGTATCATAAGATGACTCTAAGATCCCATTTGACATTGAGTCTACTATGATATGCTACATACAATGCTACCATATGTATTGTGATAGATTGAGACTTCTATGATACTGGTTTATTTTCTCAAAGCATCAGATACCTGAAGCTTCTGGGGCCTCAGATATGTCAGCACCATGGCCAGCATACTATGGTTTACTCAGAACTATATAAGGAATTAAGGGGGACAGAAAGAATGAAACGAGGACTATCAATGGTCATGATTTTAATGGTATGACTGAATCAGGTGGGAGTATAGAGGACCAAGCCTATGATGATTATAGATAAGGTTGGGATACAGAATTTAAACATACACAAAATGCCAAAATTGCAAAAACAGTTTGAATCAAGTTAACAGTCAACTGTTAGAGTACACTCAACATTTTGTCTCTGTGTAATTTTTAATCCTTCAGACTCTTCAGTCTTCCATGCTTTTATCTTGGTCCTTTGCATCTGGGTCCTTTGAAATCCTTGCCCCAACCTGACCTTTTGGTTTAAGCTTCTTAAACTCCACATCCCCCACCTCCCACCTACTCTGTTTGCCTACTTTTCAGCATCTGTTCTAAGGTTACCTTCTCCACATTACCCCTAGTCCAAGGAGCAGAAAGAGCACACAACTAAGATCCTAGAATAATATGTCCAGTGTTATACCTTCTGCCCTCAGGATGAGTGGGTTGCCCTATAACCCAGAGAATTCTTTTACTAATTCAGTTCCCCTCATCCACCCTTCTATTTAAACAACTTCCACCTTTGGTATTTCACTCTACTTAGGGGTTATAATTCTTAGAGTCAGTAGCTATTGCTTCTGGCATACCCCACAAGCAGCCAAAATCAGTTATAGATAGTGGGCTATCTATTGTTATATTCCCAGGGGAGACAAGTACATTTGTATATGTATATGTATAGGCATAGGTATAGATATATGAGAATGTGTATCTATATAGTAGATAGATATTATGTAGATTATGTGCATACACACATTTATATACATTTGTACTGTGCATACATGCATTGTGGTGTGAAACTCTGTGTGTGTGTGTGTGTGTGTGTGTGTGTGTGTGAACCATTTATTAAACTCCTACTATGTTACAGGTACTTTGCTAAGTGCTTTGTAAATTTTATCTTATTCAATCCTTCCCCTATGAGGTAGGTGCTATTATTATCCCCATTTTACAAGTGAGGAAACTGAGGCACACAAATGTTAAATCCAAAGTTACACAGTTAATAAACGTCTGAATCCAGATTTCATCTTAGTTTTTCCTTACTCCAGGTCCAGTGTTCATCCATGGTGCCACCTAGTTGCTCCCAATCAATATAAAGATGTATACATGCATATATGTAAATACATATATAGACATATGTATACACATATATATATACATACACACACAGGTATGTAAACATATAAGCCTACAGATAGGGAAAGAGATGGCACCGGACCTAATCTCACCACCTAGGTTGACATGGTCTTCAAGGCATACTTCTGCTATTATTTCTTCTGTCCCTATTGTATTTCTTCTTTCCTATTCATAAATGAATGAGTATCAAAATGAGCCAAGCTGTGATTTTAAAAGTTTGAGAGCTGCCAGGTTTAGCAGGAGCCGGCCCTGATTATGTTTCCTGCTTGAGCCAGATTAAAGTATAAAGAATGTCCAGTGGAGTGTCCCAGTTCAGGGGGAAAATTTTATTTTTAATAGTATTTTATTTTTCCAATTTCATGTAAAGAAAGCTTTCAACATTCATTTTTGTAAGATTTCAAGTTCTAATTTTTCTTTTTTCTTTCCTTTTTTTATCTCCCTATTCCCAAAGACAGTAAGCAACCTGATATAGATTATATATGTACAATTATTTTAAATATATTTCCATATTAATCATGTTGTGAAAGAAAAAGCAGAACAAAAAAGAAAAACTACAAGAAAGAAAAATCAAATTTTAAAAACTTAAAATAGTATGCCTCAATTTGCATTCAATCTCCACAACTCTCTCTGAATGTGAGTGGCATTTTCTTCCCAAGTCTATTGGAATTGTCTTGGATCATTATATTGCTGAGAAGAATCAAATTCATCACAGTTGATCATTACATAATATTTTGTTGCTATGTACAATGTTCTCCTGATTCTGTTCACTTCCCTTTACATCAGTTCATACAAGTCTTTGTATGTTTTTCTGAAATCAGTTTGCTCATCATTTCTTATAGAACAATATTCTTTACATTCATATACCATAACTTATTCAGCTATTCCCTACCTGACAGGCATTCACTCAATTTCCAGTTCTTCGCCACTACAAAAAAGGCTACTACAAACATTTTTGCCCATGTGGGTCCTTTCCCATCTTTTATGCTGCATTTGTGTTACAGACCCAGTAGTGATACTAGTAGATTAAAGGGTATATACTGTTTTATCCCCCTTTGGCCATAATCCCAAATTGCTCTCCAAAATGGCTGCATTAGTTCACAACTCTACCAATAATGAATTATTGTTCCCGTTTTCCCACATCCCTCCAATATTCATCATTATCTTTTCCTGTCATCTTAGCCCACCTACTAGGTGTGAGGTGATACCTCAGAGTTAGGGGGATATTTTTGTACTATGTGTATTGGTATATCTTTTCAATAAATATCCCTTTGTAGAAGCTAATTGATATTAATTAGTTAATCAATAAAAAGCATTAACTTGCTAATCACAGGGACACTGATAATAAGGAGATATTAACTGACACTGGGTGATTGATATTGAGAGGAACATTGGTATAAGTTGTTGGACTAAACCTAATTTTTTTCCAAACACCTTTCTATTTTTTCCCAACAGTTTTTGCTAAATACAGAATTCTTACACAAGTACTTGCAGTTTTTAAATTTATCAAACACTAGGATACTAGGATTTTTTGCATGTTATGTAAACAGATGTTTCACTGACTGACTTCTTTATTTTTAACTAATGTCAATTAATTTTATGATTAATGTTTTGTTGTATAATTTGAAGTCTGATACTGCTAGGCCCCCTTCCTTCCCAATATGTTTCATTATATGCCTTGAGATTCTTGACCTTTTCTTCCTCCAGATGAATTCCATTATTATTTTTTCTAGTTCCATAAAGTAATTCAAAGTCTAAGTGTTACAAGCTACCCCCATCCCTTCCTTCTTTTTTGTATAAACTTAGGGTTTACTGGCTAGAGCTATGTCTTAAACCTAAACCACTCTGGCTCTCACTGATTGGCCAACACTAGATCCCAGCCCAAACTCCACTTAGTTATTATTTGGGCCCTGATTAACTGAGAGTGCGTTTGTAACAATTGTTTCCGTTTTGGTCAGAAACCTTGAGGGTCCTCCTCTTTCAGATTGATTTTTTTTTTTGAGTAGGTAAAAGAAATTATTCTTTGCCTCATTTCTTCCTATCTAGCCTTCATCACTGATTGGCCATTGCATCAGTCAAACTGAGACTTGTTAAAAACCTTAATTTTAAAAAATCAAGACCTCATTTGTGATAAACTATTCCATCACAAAATCACAACATCTTAGAATCAGAGGCAATCTCAGAAGCCCTCTAGTTCAACCTGCACCTATATATGCCATCTCTTCTTCTGTCTTTTTTCCCAACTCCTCCCATAATCTGGAATTTTCTCTAAGAGGATAAACCTATGTCTCATGCCTGTAAACCTGAGTCTTCAAACCAAGCCAATTTCTGGTATCTGCTTGCCTGTGGTGTCAGAGATAGGGAATCAGTTTGGGAATTAAAAGGGGATGGCGCAAGATGGCAAAGCAAAAGGAAATAGTGAGATGCACTTCCCTCCCAAAGCTTCTCCAAACAGTAAAAAATATACCAGACTTAAACCTTAATGGGAAATGCAGAAAAAATCACGAGTCATTTGTCCAACACAGCTCAGCAGAGGGACATAGAAAGGGAAGTTTGCAGGCAATTGTTTGTCAGAAAGTGGTCTGGAAGAATGGGCAAACAGAAAAAGAACCATACCATAATGAGCTATTATGGTGGCAAGGAAGCTTAAGGCTTTACAAATGAGTGAAATGGTAAACTGAGGACTTCTAAGAATAATAACTTTGAGTAATTCAAGACTCAGCACCAAGGATCTGTTCATCATTAAGGCTCTTGCTCTTCCAGCAGAAAACGGCTAAGAGATAACCCTTTGACCTTTACTCATCTGCTTATAGAAGAACCTGACATAATTTAATGACCTGGAGATATTGGAGAAATCTCCAAACTAGCTAGCTCTATTTGTTGATTGAAAAAGCCTGAGATAAACTAAGTCTCCTTAGTTATTCTAAAAACCTTTAACCCCTCTGACTTAATTATTACTTACCTCTAAATAAATCTCCTTATTGTGAGAGATTTTGTGATTTCTCATAAAATCATTAACTAAGGTAGATTGAACCTATAACCTAAATTTTAGTTTACAAAGGTCTGATGGGTTTGGGAAAAAATGAAATTCTTTGTACAAATATTACAATAGAATGCTCATATCAGCTCAAGCAAGCATTTGCAAACATTGCCTAAATTTACTGTGGTCAGCTTGTTACAAACACAACTGCAATAAGTCAACTATATTGTCTTGGCTAGAATTTAGCAAAACTTTTCTATTTCTATCTAAGCAGGCAGTGAAAATTAACCACATGAGGGGAGAGGGTCATGGGTTCTTATGACTATTGAATCACTTCTAACTCTGTAATCAGCAACCTCTTCTCTGTGAGAACCCAGTGTGATAAACTGTTCCATCACAAAATCACTGCCTGCTTCTCTGAGAGTCTAATAAAACTTATCTTCACATTGAGAAATCTCTGAATAATCATTTTGAATAAGGAATTGTGTTACCATTCCACACACAAATTATAGATGAAGAGGATGACTTAAAAACATCTACAAGTGATACCTCAGAAAAAAAACAAAAGTTGGACACATATTCAACAAAAATTCCTATTGGAGATGAAGTTAGAATTTTTTAAAAGGATTTTTAGGTGTGAGATGGTACCTCAGAATTGTCTCAATTTACATTTTTTTTCACATCTATCAGATTGATTAAGATGATGATAAATGTTGGAGAGGACTGGGAAAATTGAGACATTAATGCATTATTGGAGGAATTATGAACTGATCCAACCATTCTGAAGAGTGGTTTGGAGCTGTGCCCAAAGGGCTATGGAACTGTGAATATTTTTTTTGATCCAGCAATGTCACTACTAGGTCTACATCCCAAAGACATAAGAGGGGAAAGGATCCACATGTACCAAAAAAAATGTTTGTAGCATTTCTTTTTGTAGTGGAAAGGAATTAGAGATTGAATAGGTGTCCATCAGCTGGGGAATGGCTTGAATAAGTAATGGTATAGGAATGTAATGAAATACTTTTGCGCTATAAGAAATGATAAGGAGACTGATTTCAGAAAAGCCTGGAAAGACTTCTGTGAACTGATGTTGAGTGAAGTAAACAGAACCAAGAAAACAGCAAGGTTATGTGATAATCATATATGATGAATTTGACTCTTCTCGACAGTGCAGTGATCTAAGACTATTCTAATAGACTTGGAATGGAAAATGCCATCTGTATCAAGAGAGAACCATAGAGACTGAATATAGATCAGAGTACAGTTTCATCTTTTCGTTTGTTTGCTTGCTTGCTTTTTTTTCATGTTTTTTCCCCTCTTTTGGTCTGATTTTTCTTGTATAACATGACAAATATGGAAATAGGCTTTAAAGCATTGTACATGTATAACTTACACCAAATTGCTTGCTGTCTTGGTTGCAGGGAAAGGTAAAGAAGGAAAGGAGAAAAAATTGGGAACACAAAATCTTGCAAAAATGAAAGTTGAAAACTATCTTTACATGTACTTAAAAAAAATAAAATGGAGCAGCTAGTTGGTGTAGTGGATACAGCACCAGCCCTGAAGCCAGGAAGATCTAAGTTCAAATCTGGTCTCAGACATTTAACACTTCCTGGCTGTGTGACTCTGGGCAAGTCACTTAACCCCAAACACCTAAGCAAAATAATAATAATAATAATAATAATAATAATAATAATAATAATAAAATACTATTGAGAAAAAATTTTTTAAAGAATTTATAAAACATTTTTAAATGCTTTTATAAATAAAATAAAAATATCTGAGGAAAAAATCAAAAAGAAATGAGAGCCATGGGAAAAAGAATTGGAAAGGGAATTCACAACTTGGCACAAGAAGTATAAAACCTTGCTCAAGAAGTAAACTTTCTCATAGTTAGAGTGACCCAAATGAAAGCCAATGACTTCAGGAAGCAACAAGAAATATTAAAATAAAGTCAAAAGGCTGAACAAAAATAGGAGAAAATGTAAGTTTTCTCATGGCAAAAATAACTGACCTGAAAAATAGATTAAAGAGGAAAAAATGTAAGAATGAGTGGACCATCTGAAAACCATAACAAAAAAAAAAAGCCTGAACTTCATATTTCAAGAAATTTTAAAAGGAAACTTCCCAGATTTCTTAGAATCAGAAGGCAAAGTAGACATGGAAAAACATCAGTAATCTCTTAAAAGAAAACTCCCAGGAACATCGTAGCCACACCCCAGTTTCCAGGTGAAAGGAACAACATGTGTGCCAGATAGAGATTTCAACTGCCTATTCTAGTGTGGAAATTGCTGTCCTGATATGAAGGAGAGAATATTTCAGCTAGCTCCCATTTCTATTAGGGATGATGGATCTGGTGAATCTGGGCTCCCCATGGTGAAAGTACAGTCTCTCCACAGGGCTATTATTGACCTCCTCCCCCACTTTATCCTCCAGTCGGGACAACAAAGACCTAGCAATTGCTCTGGTTGTATCTTTCTCTCTTTGCCTCTGCCCCTAATGTTTCCACCACCATGTTCCCCATCCCCCTTCACCCCACCATTCAAGGGCTCTGTGTATCAGGTTCTAAGTCTTCTCTTATGTGAACTAAAATGTGCTAAATAACAACCTATTAATTTCAGCATTCACTAGCCAGTCTGAGTTTTTTTGTGAAGTCTCCTTTATATCCCAAAGCTGCTATAATGAATTGAGACAATGATTTAAATTTGTGTCAAACTAATTCAGTAACCTGAGACCTAGAATTTACCTATTCTGCACGGTATTTATAATTCCAAATCCTCTCAAACTATAGTATAACCCCCACATAAATAGCCCCTCTCACACTTTTGTTACTGATACAGTATCTTTGAGAGGGAATAGAATTGTGGGAAGTGCTTCTCATGATTTTGTTCTCTCTGCCTTAAAGATATAGTATCAGTAATCAAAGTCTCTGAGAGGAGTTATTTAAACAGAGGTTACAATAGTATCATTGTTGTGCACTTCTAAATGTTCACCTGTTAATGCTGTAGTGAAATAAAGTAGTTGGGAAGAGCTATTAAGAATAAGGAGAAAGGGCTTATTTTTATAAAGTAAAAGAATAGGGAGAGATAATGGAATTCCAGCTAGGAAGCTAAGAGAATCTGCTATGTGAGGATATCTATGAGTGCTCTTTTCTTGGCATCCTAGAATTTTAGGATCCCTAGAAAGAAGGAAAAGAGGAATCAGGTTGAGATATGTGGTCGTTCTGAGCTAGTCAATCATCTAGTATTCACCAGATGCCTATTATGTGCCAGACTGTGCTAAGTTCTGGGAATACTAAGACAAAAAGTAGTCTCTGATCTTAAGAATCATAACTATCATAAGGGAGACAACATTCAAACAACTATGCACAAATAAAATGTACACAAAATGAATTCAAAATAGTCAACAGAGGGAAGACCTTGGCTAACGTTAAGAAAGACAGGAAAAGCTTCTTACCAAAATTTTAGCTGAACTAGGGAAGCTAAGAGGTGATGCTGAGGAGGGAGAATCAGGCATGGAGAAGAGCTGAGAAAATACTCTGAATGAAGAGACTTCACATGCTCCAGTTTAAGAGAAAGCTTGGATTAGGAATAGGATAAAAGGGTATATATTTAGAAATTATCAGAGTTATAGGAAGAAGATATAGGCTTCTGAAATCATTGTGAGGGCATAAATATGTTAGAAGAGGGGGATCACAGGTGAAGTAGTCCTGAGATTTCCTGGTATCATCTGATGTGAAACTGGTAAAGGGGGAAGCTCAGAATATTATTCTCATTAGGCTTATCTTGCCCTGGCTCTAATTTGCCTCAAGAGCTCATCTATATTATGTGTAGGTGTGTATAAATTACGGTATACGTTTATACATTCTCCTATTTATGGGAAAGGGCAGCTAGGTTGGCCAGTAGATAGAGTACTGAACCTGGAGTCAGGAAGATTCAGTTTTCAGAACTCAAAATTGGTCTCAGATACTTCCCGGCTATGTGACTCTGGGCAAATAATTTAACACTGCTTTAGTTCCTCACATATAAAATGATCTGGAAGAAGGAAATGGCAAAGCACTCCAGTATCTTGGAGAAGAACACTCCAAATGAAGTCCCCAAAAAATCAGACATAAGTGAAATGAATGAATAACAAAAATATATGGGAAGCTCATTTTCACCTCCATATGATGATATTATGTATTTTGCTTGTGGAGAATTCAAATGAAAAATAGGTCCACCTCTACCATGGATCTCAATCTCATACTAATAGAGGAATAATGTCTCCTGTCTCTAAAAGGATCAGATCTCTTTCCAGATCTCTATTAATGCTAGTATTAATTACAAAAATAGAAAGGTAGGTTTTTGTCAGAGTTTTCACTTACAATCAGAAACATAGACATATATTATAATGCAAAGAGAAACTGACTGGGGAGATAAACAGAATGTATCAAAACTTTTAAGTTTTCTCATCGACAAGTATTATATGTAATAGGGATAAGCTAGAAGCATTCTCACTAAAACCAGGGGTGAAACTAGGTTGCCATTATCACCACTATTATTCAATATTGTACTAATGTTATGCCACAGTCTCTTTGAACTGTTCTACCTTAGTTTCCCTGCATTATTTTCCCTGAATTATATCTCCATTGTCCTGAGTGCTGGTATGCACTCTTGTTCCTGTCCATTAGGGCTGCACTACCCCCTCTAAACATTCCAAAAGATAAGACTATCTCAGATACCTAATTGACATCTTTACTTCTGTTTATTCAGACATCCTGACTCTGGCTTCCTAGTAAGAATTTTTCTTACTAGTTTTCCCGCCATTCTGCTAGAACCAAATTTGTGGTCCTGAAACTTTCTGCTCTTTGCTTCCTGCTTTTGTTTCTCTTCTTACTAGAATCCTATAAAAAAACCTGGGATTCTCACATTCACCACTGGATACTTTGAGATGAGAGTCCTGTCCAGTCAATCAATTAAGCTCTCCAATAAATAAAATATTAAAACTCTCTAATCTCTAGCTTGCCTCAGTTTCTCTGGCATTACACTATAAATGTTAGCTATAGCAGTAATAGAAGAAAAAGAAATTAAAGGAATTAGCATAGGTAATGAGGAAACAAAACTATCACACTTTGTAGAGGATATGATGGTATGATTTAGAGAATCCTAGAGAATCAACTAAAAAACTACTAGAAACAATTAACTTTAGCAAAATTTCAGGATATAAAACCTATATAACTCATTGGCATTTCTATGTGTTACCAATAAAGTCCAGCAGCAAGAAAAAGAAAGAAAATTCCATTTAAAATAATTGTAGATAATATAAAATATTTGGTAGTGTATCTGCCAAGACAAAGCCACAAGCTGTATGAATACAATCATAAACACTTTTCACACAAATAAAGTTAAATTTAAATAATTGGATCAAGGAAGAAGAGAGAAACATTTGGAACACAAAGTTTTATAAAAATGAATGCTGAAAACTATCTTTACATGTATTTGAAAAAATAAATGTTATTTTAAAAAAACCATTTGAAGAATATCAAGTGCTCATGGGTAGGTAGAGCTAATATAATAAAAATGACAATTCAATCTAAATTAATATACTTATTCAGTGCCATATTAGTCAAACTGCCAAGAAATTGTTTTGTAGAGCTTGAAAAAATAACAACCAATGCAATTAAGATTAGAAGGGAAGCAGAAAATTGGGAAGAAATTTTTAGTCAGTGTTTCTGATAAAGGCTTCATTTCTAAGATATATAAAGAATTGAATCAAATTTATAAGAATACAAGTAATCTATAAACCTGGGAGGGAAAAGATTTTAGGGATCCTTTACTCAACTGGCAAGTTGGGTTCTGAGAGAGAGGTTACACATTTCTCTCAAGGTTTCATGGATACCTTTGAGAGTTAATTGTAGAGGGTTACAGTCAGTGGGGAAACTCTGGGTAAGGTATAAGACCCTTCAGCCCAGAGGGAACCTGCTAACAATGTCTAGTTCAGCTCCTCATCTTCCCTAAGGGCTCTTGGCCTTCCTGAGAAGTCAGGGGGTGACACCCTGTGCTAAGATTGAAGCAAAGTGATACCAGGTGGCAAACTACGTGCAATAGCAAGTTGTTTATGTGATCCCATATGCAGTGTTGTTTTTGTGATATTATATAAAGGGAAAAGCCTTTGAAATAAATGGACTCCATTTTTCCACCATCCTCGGGAGTCCTGCCTCATCACTTCTCTACTAGGAAGGCATATTTTAATCACCCCAGTGTGGGGGCTCTAGAAAGCAATGGTATGTTTTGTCACCCCAACTTGGAGGCTCTAGAAATCAGGACTCAATATTTTAATCATCCCAATTTGAGAGCTCTAGAAAATAGAACACAACAAAGTATCTTTCTAATGCTATTTGATCCAGCCTTCATTCCAGTATATTCTTCTCAATATCAATATACAAGCCTCCTAATCTTCAGCATCATCAATACAATTGATTAGTAGCCAATTATCAGTTTAGCCAATTGATATGTCCTTGACATCAAAAAAGCAATTAACATCAATTAGCTTTTACAAAGGGAGATTTACCAAGAAGATATAGGATCAACAAAGATATTCCCTCAAATCTATGGTGGACTCTTCCCTTTAGTATTTCAGTTCTTTGAGAGAGATTCAAACTTAATGATGTTTGCTAATAAAACATTCACCCCATCAAGTTCCTAAAAGTTGTGTAGTCAATGAATGGAGTTATAATCCTGCTTACAGGACATGTCTCAACTTCTGGGTCAATCCATTACTTCTGTGGGTTAAGTAGGTCTTTAATCAGACCTCCTAGTTCCTTTCCAGACTTGGTTGTTGTACATCTGGTAGCTTTTCCAATTGTTTGAGATCTCACAACACCCTGTATCAGAAAAAGAAAACAAACAGGTCCATTCCCAGACACAGATTTTCCTAGAAAGGCCATATGCTCATAGGTTGGTCTACCGAAAGAAGGATAGGCCTCTAGGAGTCCTCTGGAGCTCTAAGTGTCATCCTAAACCTAATAGCCAGAAGGAAATAAAGAAAAATATTTTTGTGTTTTGACTATGTACACTCCATTCCAGCTCAGCAGCCAGGACCCACATATGCAAAAATGTTTGGAGCAACCCTTTTTGTAGTGGTAAAGGAACTTAAAACTGGGTGGATGCCCATCACTTAGAGAATGACTAAGTTATGGTACATGAATGTTATGGATTTCAGAAAGATCTGGAGAGACTTACATGGACTGACACTATTTTACTCAAACTTGGATAGGAGGAGTCTGAGTATAGAGATATTTTCCCTGTCCAAGGTGACATGATGTCACTCTCAGACTTTCATTGAACACCTACTTTTGGAAGGGTAAATAAACTCTGAGCCCTTTGATAGGATAACTTTAGTCTAAGAGAGAAGACCAAATGTTCATGCTTTTGTTCATAACATGCTGGCCTTATTAAAATGACTAAATTACCTAGAAACTAAGTCCCTTGAATGTTTTTAATCATCACAATTTTCAAACATGCTTTTGGTGATGGGTTGAGAGTTTGAAGGCAACCCCACCAAAATCTTAAAGTATTCCATTTGATCTTAAATAGTCCTAGAGAATTAACAGATCCCATTCTTTAATTTTAAAGAGGAAGAAACTGAGACCACAACACATGGAAGTGATTTACCCAAAGTCACACACACAAAAAAGACTCAGACAATACTTACTGAAATTGAAACTGAACTGAGGGGGAAGTCAAAAGACCACAGACTCATAAACTGTTGGAACTTGGAGGGAATTTAGAGACTGTTTTCCGGATCCCTTCTGATTAGTTTTGAAGACAAAGACTAGAACCCAGTTCTCCTTAGTAGCGCTTTTTAAATCAGCTTGATGGAATTTGGCTTCCACCTGGAGCACTAGTCCTTCTGGCTCATCAATCCCCTAAACTCATGATTTAGGACAAGCAGGTAAGCAAACTGGGGGAGGGGAAAGGTGCCAGGTACAACTTGGCACTTAGCTCACTCTCCCCACACAAACTTCAAGTTGGCAGGAAAGAAGAGGGCCAGACTTAGAGAGCAAATAAAGAGTCAGATGGCTGAAGGACTGACTTCCTCTCTGCCCATTCCAACTGTTCTACTACCACTATCATTTTTTGCCAATGGATTATGCTGAGAAGTGACTGAAAACTCCTACCCAAGGGAAGCATTTTTCATCTCCTAAGTAGTCAGTTTCCTCTCTATAGACTTTGGACCCATAAAAACCCATTGTTTTCTCTGACCTTTGGTTTGTAGGGCACCATATTGGCACCACAGTTTCAGCCAGGTGTTTTTGCCCCTTCTTGTTCCCCTTTCCTTGGTCACTCCTCCAAGATCTGAGCCAGGAAAAATTGTGCCTGTTTGCCCTCTCCCGTATGAACAACTGTTCATGCTTCCTTCCAGAGCAAATTGAGTAAAGGAATCAATCCTTTTTGGTTCCAGTCATTACCCAACAACCATCTGCCCCCCTTTTCTGGGCAGAGGCTGCTGTGAGGCAATCTCTGAAGAGCTTTTGCATTGGCACTAAGGGAACTAGCTTGTTGGCCCACTATTGAGCCTTTGCCCCTTGCGTAGATCAAATTTGAATCCTTAAGTGCTAATCTTTGCTCTGCCCCTTTCCAATGTACTGCTCCCCCATCTGTAGAAGTCCTTCCTGCCCTGACTGCTAACAGTCTTTTCAGCAGTTCTGCCCCACCACAGCTCTACCCAATACCAGGTTTCCTGCCCATCTCCTCTTTTCTTTCTTAATGGACAAGTGCTGTCAATTTTTAAAAATTTTTCCTGGCACACAAATACCTATTGGTAAAGTTATTAATTTAATTGGCCATTTTGGAAAATAATTTGCAATATTTTAAGAAAAGTCATTTAAATATTTATACCTTCTGACTCAAAGAACTGACATTTTGACCAAAAGGAGATAAAAGACATAAAGGTCCCATACAGAAATGTAGAGACTTCTCTAGGATACCACACACACACACACACACACACACACACACACGCATACACTCTTATGAGCACTTGAAAGTGTGGTAGATGTTTACTCTAGGTTCAATGTACTCTGTAGGTCTTCACAGCTAAAATTATAGCTCATAAGCTTCCACCAGTGTCTTTACTTTTCTCCCCATTAACCAGGAAATACAATGAACTCCAAGCAAAGGTATTACTGAAATGGATTAATAAAAACTATAGCAAAAAACATCTTTCCCATAAGCTCCCACAAATACACACAGCATCAGCATGAAGAAAGAACACAATTCATAAAAGGAGAAGTATATACACATGTACACACACAGACAAGGAACTAAAGTGGTTAAGACACAAATGAGCCCAGGCAGCTCACCTCCAAAGCTGCAGGCTCAGTGATGCTTTTAAATTATTCTCATGTCCTTTCAGTAAACAATTTTTTAAAAATGAGAAAAATCTAGGGATGTATAGCATTTGAATGCTATTGGAATTAGAGTTCCTTGAGTTCAAGGAATTTAAAAATGAGAAAGAGATCTGATCAGCTTATTCTACTCATTTCAATTCCTTTAGTGGGAAATGCCTCTCCAAATGATTGATTATGTAGTCATTTAAATATCTATATTGGGGAGGGGAATAGAAAACTAAAAAACAGGACTTATATAGCCAAAGGACATTATTAAAGGATATATATATTAACAGCCCGTGGGCCTCTAAATTTGTCCAAATTGGGGCAATGATTTGGCAACATCCCAGGTTGTTGAGGTAGCTCTAAACATTTCTTTCAAGCTTTTCATTTTTCCTTTAATATTGAAAAAGTTCCATTTCTGTCATTTACAAGAGATGTTCTGTCTTTTTTTTCTTTTTTTTTTTGGAAGATTCCAGAATGATGATGGTGATTGGTACAGCAAGGATTTCTATACTACCTCTATTTCCAGATCTGTGTTTTGGAATTGTTGAGCAGGGTAATTAGTTGAGAGGGATAAGCATATGACAGTAGACTGTTCCCTGATTTATTCAAGGTTGGCTAACATGAAGACTTTGGAAGATCTTATTCAGGATGTCAGATGCAGATGGGTATTGATCTATGGAGTTGTCATTGGATAAAGAAGGGAACACTACTTAGAGGCAGCTAGATGATGCAGTAGAGAAAACAGTGGGCCTGGGAGTAAGAAAAGTTTTGTTCAAACCCTTTGTCAGATATTTCCTGACTGTGTCATCCTGACCAAGTCATTTTCTCTCTGTTTGCCTTAACTGTAAAATGTGAACAATATCATTTATCAACTAGTGCTCTTGTGAGGATCAAAGGGATATTAACAAAAAGTTAGCACAGTTCCTGGCACATATTAAGTCCTATATCAATGCTCTCTGGGATGATTTTAAAGGCAATAACAAAATAAAAAGGGTGGGTACAATTAACATTAATTACATCTCAATTATCAAGTGATAATCAAGAACCCTTCAGTTATTCTCTCAAAAGGAAAATCAAAAGCTCCCTAGAGATAATTGTGGGTTTTTTACTCCTGCTCTGGGATTCTACAAGTGAAATGCTAATTTTGTTTCCAAAGAGGAAGTGAATAAACTTCCAAACCACAAACATACTGACAAGGGGATAATAACCTTACTTATGAAGCAGGAGACTGGCCAATGAGCTCAGAGCATATTAGCAAGTGTGAATGGCTGATGCAATCCCCAGGTGAACTTGAGAGCCTGCACAGACCTTCTGCAACTGGTTCTGATATGCTAATCACACCGAGAAAAGACATCTCTTTGGTTGGCTGCCTAGCCAGAAACAGTATATTTCAAAGGCAGTTGTTGACCAGACTGTCACTTCATTTGGTATGATTTCTTGCCTGGCTGCATTCTGGTGAGAGAAGAGATAATGCTGAAATGAGAGAAACATTAGGCCATCATTCTGTTAGGCTGTGAGTTCCTTGAGGTTGGGGAACATCTTTTTCTTCTTTTTGTATTCCCAGCACTTAGCACAATGCCTGGCACATAGTAGGTGCTTAATAAATATGCATTTATTGATTGATTGATGTAGCCAATCAATTCTGGATTGTGTGGCCTCAATTCTTTGTCATATTGGTTGTTCTTTCATTTTAAGGGAAGGAAAATGGAAAAGGATGTCTGGATGTAGTGCCCAGACTAGTTCAGCATCATGCCTCAAGGAAGTCTTTGGGACTTTCTGACCTCAGGCCAGAAGAATTGCTGCATGTCCGGGGATTGGAAGGATCTTCACTTTCTCTCTTTTCATTCTCTTTTCTCTCACCAGAATGCTGCCGGTAAGGAAAAAGTCAAACAAAGCAAAGGGGCAGGTTCTATTTGATTCGAACTTTTAAAACACATTCTGGTTTTGTTACATAGCCAGCCAGTCAGAGAAGTTCTTCTGTGCCACATGATTAGCAGACAGGAACCATTTGCAGAAAAGAACAGAATAAACACTTATTATAATGACTGCTATGTGGCAGGCACTGTGCTAAGCATTTTCTCTTTTTTTAAAGTATTTTTATATTTTATTTTTATTACTTATTAATAATAATATTACCAATAAAGTAATTAATAATTACAAGTATTTACAAGTATCTCATTTGATCTGATTTGATTTGCAAAATGTTTACATATACTCCAAAATTCACAGGGAGATTGTGTCAACTGAACACTCCATGCATGAGTATAAGAGCTAGGGTCATTGGTCAGTTCCATATTATATTTATTAAAAATTTTTGTTGTTGTTCAATCGTGTCCAACTCTTTATGACCCCCTTTGGGGTTTTCTTGGCAAAAAAAAAAAAACTGGAGTGGTTTGCTACTTCCTTCTCCAGTTCATTTTACAGATGAGGGAACTGAAGGAAGTAAATACAGTTAAGTGCATTGCCTAGGTTCACACAGCTAGTAAGTGTCGAAGTAAGTGAATTTTAAAAGATGAGACTTCCTCAATTCAGGCCTGGCTGTCTATTCACTGCACCACTTACTTGCTCCCTTATGAAAATATCTATGTTCACATGTATGTAGGTATGCATATCTATTACAGAAAATACTATTAATTAATTTGCATTCCTCAGAGTTAGAAAGGGTATCACTTGTAGTTACAAAATTTTAAGAAGCAAAATAATACCATCATACAAAAAAAAGTGCTATAGAACTACAAAACCAGACATTATAAATAGCCTTGGTATTGGTCCTGCTACCACATGTTTATAGGTAATGAGAACCGGTAGATATGGAGAGATTAGAAAGAGAGAGAGTGATTGAAAAAGTCAAGCTCTCAGAGGAGAGAGGCAGTCTCATTCTAAGGGACACATTATCTCGGGTTTCCTAACTAGCCACTAGCTAAGAAAGCAAGAAAAATCTAGACATGAAACCAGGATCTTTAACCCAGTGCTCACATTTTGAGGGTTCATTCACAATTGTCTGTTAAACCATCTATTTTCTTCATTTGTAGATGATAAGCTAAATTAGCTTCATAGCAGAGAAAACAGGCTTCTGGGACAGGTAGCAAATGACCACAGTAGGCAAGACACCTTGGGAGGAGAAGACAGAACAGAAACACCCTCCCCACCATTTGCCAGCTACCATTCTAATGGGCCAGAATACTGGGAGCACCCCAGAGAAAGGCACAAAGAAAGACATCTCTTAGTATTTATATGATGCAGCTAATACCTTTCCCCCACCCACAGACTGACTTGGTTCTGCTGCTAAGTCAATTTTGCCCAAAGGCAATAGGGTGAACCCAGTCTTACATCTGTGACTCCGATATAGGCTGCCTGTGCCTTTGGTGAGAATCCCAGGGAAGAAGTAAGGGGCCCACCCCAGATTCACATTCCACTTTCTGCAAGCCTATAGAGAAGCAAGCTGGGACCTTAATTAAATTAACCAGAGATACAATGTAGCCTGTAATTTGGACAGCAGATGGCACTATCTTCAAACCACCAGAAAAGCAGTTCTAGCAGAGGAGAGCCATTGCGCCTGCCCAGGTTTCCATATTAGCTGCAGTTTCCCAACCGTTTGTCAGTTTTCACTCTGCTACAAACTCTTAGGTATCTCCCAGACTCATATCATGTTCTTGCCTCAACTTAATCAATATTATTTTAGCTGAATGGAAATAAAATTATATGAAATCTCGATTTCACTCTATTTCCCATCCCTGCTAGTCTAGGAAGTTTTTTGGAAGTTAACCAATCTCATTTGTAAAATTTAGAGGTCCATAGGGCTTATAAAAACATAGTAAAGTAAAAACTAAGGGAATCTCCCCCAAACCTCTGAGATGGTAGGTGTGGGGGAAAAGATTGTTATGCCACAGTTCTCTTTAACTGTCCTGACTCAGTTTCCTTGTACAAGTTTCCCTTGTCTCAGTCTTCCTAATTACTCCCCTAAGCTGTAAATCTCCCTCTGGTCCATGAAGGCTGAGGACCAATTAGTCTAAGGTTATAAATTGTTAGCCCAAGCAAGATAAACAAGAGAGTAGACTTCCTGATTATCTTCTGTCCTTGAGAATTTACAACATCCCTCTAAAATATTCCAAGATATTTCACTAACATCTTTATCTCTGGGTATTCAGACATCCTGTCTCTGGGTTCCTTTTTGATTCATAGCCTTTTCCAGCTGGGCTTACCCGCTCTTTCCCTCTTCTTTGTCTCCAAAAGGTATTTAAAGGTTAGAGATTCTCCATTCATTGCTGGAGAATGGCGGCTGGCGGGTGGATGCTGGATGCTGGATTCTTTGAGATGATAGTCTCCTCCAGACCTGGGACCAACATGAATTCCTTGGTCCCAGTATATCTTTATCTCTGTCTGACTGGATAATTTGAGACGAGAGTCCTGTCCAGTCAATCTTACTCTCCTATTAATAAAATATTAAAAACTCTCTAATCTCCCTCCTGCCTCAGTTTCTCTGGCATTACAAGATAAAGGAAAAATTACATTTGGAACTTTCTAGGATAGACTCTGCAAACAAAGGAAGAAAATGGGAAGCCCCATCATGGGGCAAGTAGTCAAAGTTTTGGAATTAATCTTCCTGGTACAATCCTACCGACTACTATACATTGGTAGTTATCAGTCTAGTCTAGTCTAACCCTGCTTACTAACCTTGCCTAGTCTTTGGTTTATTTCTCAATTGCTATACATTGGTCCCATATCCATCCCAGGTCTCCACTTTGGCCTCTGCTTTTCTCGAGAATCTATTCCAGATTTGACTTTCAGTAGTCAGTGGTGAGTCAACAGTTAGTGGTGACCACCTGTTCTGTCCTGTATTTTGTGTCGGTACCTTCTCCTCGGAGGTAAAAAAAAAAAAAAAAAAAAACCTGGAAGGATCAAGATAACCCCAAGCAAAATCTCATCTTGCTTTCTCATCAACTTTATTCCTGGACCAAATCTACTCTTTTAAAGTCCAATGAACTGAATTTCTCCTACCCTGAAAACGCCCTCAAGCTCATTCTAGTTCAATGGAGGTAAAATACATAGCAAATACCACCACAGGACTATAGAAAATGCTAGTAGTCCCTTTACTTCCTTAAATACTTTAGGAACCTGTGTAGCCCCATCTTTAGCTACCAGGTCACTACCAATAGAGGATGTGTAAAGAAACTTTATGGTTCCCAGCCTTTCTCTAGTTTTTTGTTTAAAATTTTTTGTTTAAAATCTAGTAGAATGAATTCATCTAAATAATTTTTAATTCTCCTTACTTAGTGTATTCCACTCACTTGGACTGCCAGTCTTACTTCCTTTCTTACTGCAATACCAAAAAATTCACTTAGTATAGAGACTAAATTCTTATATATGAAGGACAGTTAGGCTACTTCATAGCTACATCATTACCAAATTTGTGCGATTGATATTCCATAGTCCCTCCAACATTGACTGTTCCCTTTTACTGTGATCTTCATTTTTGAATGGTATAAGATAAACTTCAGAATTGTTTTAATTTTCATTTCTCTTATTGGTAGTGATTTGGAGCTCATTTTCATATGACCATTTACAATTTGTGATTCTTTTAAAAACTTACTGTTTGTGTTCTTTGACCACTTATCTTTTGAAGAGTGGCTCTTGATAGTACATATCTATGTTAATTCAATATCTGAAATGTCAGACTTTTAGTGGTAATAGTTCATAGAAGTATTTTTTCCACTCTAATATTACTCATTTAATGATATCTTTATTGATAGTGTGCATGCAAAAGCTTTTAAAAGTCAACCAACTCTATTGAATATTTTTTTCTAGGATCATATATAAAACCTTCTCTCTGGCTTTTAAAGCCTTTAACAAATCAATCCCTTTCTTCCTCTAGTCTTCTTACATTTTACCACACTCTTTACAATCCAACTATATTGACCTTACTATTTCTCAAGCACAATTCCATCTCCCAACTTTTCTTTTTTATTGACTGTTGCCCATGCCTAGAATAGTTTCACTATGGCTTTCCTGTCTTCCTTTAAGACAATTCAGATCAGACTTATTTGCAAGAGATCTTTTCTGGTCCCTTCTACTGCTACAGAAGAAATTGTCTAATATGATGTGCTGACTTTACTTCCCTTTTTAATGTGTGTGTGTGTGTGTGTGTGTGTGTTAATTAATGGACACTCATTTTGTTTATAATTCTTTATTACCACAAAGAAGGTAATAGTGAATAACTATAGAAATTAACGAGAGGATATTTTATAGAACTGCAGAAAAATATTATAAGATTCACTTGGAAAAAATGAAAGGTTTGAAATCTCAAGGGAAGTAACAAGAAAACATATGTATGAAGGGGACAAAGCATTGCCAAACTATATATGTGTGTGTGTGTGTGTGTGTGTGTGTGTGTGTGTGTTGTGTGTGTGTGTGTGTGGAGTTCAATAGGGTCAAAATAGAAGGAAACTAGATCAGAAACTTCTCAAAAGTCTGGGTAGAGAAAGATTTTCTAACTAAACAAGAGATAAAGAGTATCAGAAAAGATAAATAATCAGTTAGCAACATTTTATGAAATTTTTATTATGTGTCAAGCATCTTAAGTAAGGATACAAAGAAAAGTGAAAACTCAGTCCCTTTCCCCAAAGAGTTCTAATGGGGGAAATAACTTGCAAAGAGCAATTTTCTCTCTCTCTCTCTTTCTCTCTCTCTCTCTCTCTCTCTCTCTCTCTCTCTCTCTCTCTCTCTCTCTCTCTCTCTCTCTCTCTCTCTCACACACACACACACACACACACATAACAGGTTTTTAATAAATGCTTACTGACTGATATTGAGATCCAAAAATACCTCATCCCATTTAAAGAGACAAAATCCTATGCTCCGAAAGCTTTTTTTAAGGTGAGAAAATATCTATCTTATTCACAAGGTCTGAACAAGGCCTAGAAATTTTCAACATAAATATGGGAGTAAATGGAGGGACTTGATCATACCTTGTGGGACTTGCATAAAACCAGTAAGCTCTTTTGGAATTTGAGATTTGTGACGCTCATAGATACAATCAAATTTCTTTTTTTTTTCTAATTGCTACCAAAGCATTTTTGGATCTCAATATCAGTCAGTAAGCATTTATTAAAAACCTGTTATGAGCCAGGCACTACTCGGGATTGAGTTTATAGAATAAATTTCTCCCTCTCCTCTCTATCCATCCTAGAAAAAAAAATTCCCTCTGAGTACCCCTAGAGGGCAGTGGGGAGAGGTAATTTACCTGGCTCTGGGAGAACGAGGTCAGAAGAATTCATTACATTGGCTGGTATGGAGGTAGAATCCCCCAGGTTCCATTTCCTTTCCTGAAGGAAAGGAATAATAGTTCCACTCTACAGGATAAAGGAGACAAAGAACCAAGCCAGAGGAAACAAAAAAGACAAAAGCTGACTCTGAGATAGAAAAGGAAGGAAACAGCAGCTATTTTATCTTTCCTCTATCTTCTCACCTTCAAGTTTTTTAGCAAGAAAATTGACGATAGGAGAGAAAAGCCAGAGATTTATATAACTTCATAATATATATTTGAAAGAGATATTGTACATAATAGATTTTCAGTTTCATATGCAATTTTTTATCATACTATGTTATGGAAATGCTTGTTTTATTTCATAAATAAAAATAAAAATGTAAAGAGAAGATTGATTAATCTTGAGGTTTCTCTACTGCCCTAAACCCAATATGATTAAAAACCTAGACTCCCCAAACCTTGCTATTTCCTTTATTTCAACAGCAGGTGTCGCCTTCTGCGGGTATTTCAGAAAAAAAGGAACTTGATCTAGCATAGAACTCATTTCCAGTAATTCTCCTCTAGTCCTAGCCTGGCCCCACCTACTCTTCCATTGCCAGAGACGAATAAATTCACTTGCTCGGCCTACGGAGCACTCACCGGAAGCCTGCCTTATAGCCTGGATTTGCCAGATGTGAGTGAGTTCTCTAAGGGAGGATTGGTAGGGGAGGAGTGCTTGAGGCAGTCACTTGGAAAAGAAACGGCAAAGTTCCAGAGGTAGCCCATCTTCCTAGGGGCTGGTGGAAGGTCTGGAAGTAGAAAGTTCCGTGCTGCAGAGTTAGGAGCAGGTAGTAATGGCCTGTCCCAGGAACTCCATCTCCCAGGCTGGCTCTTCCTTGCTGGAAGCCGATATCTGTTTTTGGGGAGCCCTTTACAAGGCTATACAGTACATCTCTCTCCCTTCTGCATCATTCAGAAGCTTCACTGAAGTTAAGGCCCCTGAATCCTCTCAGCTAGACTTTGATGCCCAGGAAAAAGCACGAAGGACATGAAGGTTCTGTAGGAAACAAAGGCTCCTCTTTTTGCAGTCTGGCTAGTCAGATTTTCACTGATAATCTGGCTTCCTTTTCTGGTATTTGCCTTCAAATTGGAAATTAGGAGAAGCGATACATAGTTGCATAGGATTTAGAGCTAGAAATGATCTGACAAATCAAATGATCTGACAAATCAAATTAGTCCAACCTTACAGATCATTTTACAGAACCAGAGAAGTAAAAGAATTTGCCCAAGATCACTGATCAATTAGCAAGCATTTCTTAAGTACTTGTGGTGTATCAGCTGCTGTGTTAAGTGCTGGAAGAGAAATACCAAAAAAAAAAATTAAAGAGCTCATATTCCATCTTGGGGAGACCATAAGTATATATGTAAGCATATGCAGAATAAATACATAGTTAAATGCAAGATACTTAGAGGGAAGGACACTAGTAATTGAAAAGATCTGGAATGTATTCATGTAGAAATTGGTGTTTAACTTGCCTCTTGAAAAAAGTGAGGAATCCTTGGAGGTGAAGATTTTATGCATTGAAAGAGCATAGAATAAGAAGATGGAATGGAGTGTGAGATAAATCGATAGAAAGCCAGTTTGACTAGACCACAGAATATGAGGGGGGGAGGAAGGAGAAAGGAGATCATTTATAATAAGACTAGGAAGATAGATTTGAGACAAGATTGTGAAAACTTTAAATGCCATTTGGAGGAGTTTATCATCTTATTCTAGAATCAATAGGGAATTGATTAACTTAGAGCAAGAGATCTCAAACGTTTTGGTAGGCTGGTGAAGTTTATAACTCTTTTCAGGATATTGTTTCCTCTTCACCCACCCACTCCTACCCTTATCTTTTAAATCTTTTAAAAATCTTTATTATTTTTGGTTATATTTTGAGTTTCAAACTGTCTTTTCCCCTCCTTCTCAACTCTACACTAGAAAAGGCGAACATTTAACACAAATATATATGTGAAACCATATATAAGTTCTTTCTCTGGAGGTGCTAGCATCTATCTTCTTAGATCCTTTGTAGTTGATTTGAATATTTATATTACTCAGAATTGCTTAATCATTCACCATTATTCTTTGAACAATATTGCTGTCACTATATACAATGTTCTCTTGCTTCTGTTCATTTCACTCTGCACTATTTCAGGCAAGTCTTTGCACAAAACGTGCAACCTGTTCATTTCTTATGTCATAGTAGTATTTCATCACAATCATATACGACAATTTATTCAATGATTCCCCAATTGATGGGCATCCCTCAATTTCCAGTTCTTTGTCACCATAAAGAGAACTGCTATAAATAAGTTTAGTACATGTAGATTCTTTTCCTTTTTCCCTGAGCAACTTGGGAAACAAACCTAAAAGTGATATTGGTGGAGATAAGGGTATACACAATTTTATAACTCTTTGGACATCATAATTTCAGATTCCTCTCTCAAACTCTCAAATTAGTTCCCAGTTCCACCAATAGTGTATTAATGTCCAATTTTTCCACACTATAATATTTGTAAATGCATAAAACATCCATAGGATTACAAGGGAAACCCATCGTACTAATATAATTATTAAAATATTTTATTTAAAAATTCATGGAAGTTAGGTCAAGAATCCCTGGTTTAGAGAGACATATCTACCTCTGAACATACCCGTATCTGTATGAAGTATAGATTGACACGGGGAGACACTTGAGCCAGAGAGATAAATTAGTTGGCCATTGCAATAATGTAGGCAAGTAATATAATGAGGCCTTGAAATGAGGAAGAGGCTTTGTTTATAAAGAGAAGGGTTCAGATACGACATTTGTTATAAAGGTAGAAAAGGCAAAATTTGGCAATTGAGTGTCAGATGAGAGAAACTGAGGAATGGAAGATAACCTGGTAAAAAATTTGGAAGACTGCCAGAATGATGATATCTTTAATAGGGGAAGGGAATAAGTATTTATAAAGTGCCTACTATGTGCCAGGCACCATACTAAATGCTTTATAAGATTATCTCATTTGATCCTCACAACAATCTTATGAGTTGGATGTTGTTATTATCACTTTTTTACAACTGAAGAAAGATTCCTCAAAGATAGGGAAGCTTAATAGAGAGGAAGGTTTGGGAGAGAACAAATAAATAGCAGAACAAAATTCATATGAAGATCTGCCTCCAGATCCAATAATGACCTTTTCCACTAAATTATGCTGTTGCTTCTGAATCTATAAATCTTGTGAACAGCTTCATGGGCACAACTCCCTGAAGGCTAAATGGGGTCTTATAGAAACAGAGCTGGAAGAGAATTTAGGGGTCATTACAGATTAGGAAACTGAGACATGGATGAGGTTGAGTGAATGTCTGAGTCAGGATTTGATCTTCAGATCTTATTCCAAGTCCAACCACCCAGATGCCTCAAGGATAGCCCGGCATAAGAATCCTACAATCAGAATTGGGGCATCAGATGAAACATAACAAGATTGATTTAAAAAAAAAACCACTTGTTGCAAATAAAATAAAATAAAATAAAATAACCCTCCAAGGGTTGCATTAGGAAGTGCCTGATCTCTGGTCTCTCTTGAGAAAGAATGAGGAGGCTTTTCTCAATGTGTTGTTTCTTCATGTCAGTATCCAGATCACAAGAAATAGGGGATTGGAAGTGGGGTATCAGTATCTCCATTTCCTTTAAGGAGTGAATTACTTCACCAGGATCAAGTTCATCTAGAAAGAAATATATTCAATGTTCATTTTACCCTTCAAATTCTCCTTTATTTTCTTATTCCTCCTGACTATAATCCAGAAGAATCTAAATTTCTTTTATAGGACAGGGATGTTTTTGGTTTTGTCTTTATACACCCAGCACCAAGAACAATGCTTAGATTGTAGGATGTGATTAATAAAGACATGATGCAAAGGACAGCAGGGCAAGGATACAAAGCCATTCCTAAATGGGAGGCTAGAACAAGGTGACATCTGTTTAAGAGCCAATGTATAGTTAACATTGGAGCCTGAGAGAGATCTTTTCAAAAGGCTTAAAAGGCATAAAGAATTACATTTCTGGTATGACTTGGTGATAATCATGGTGTGAAATACTGTAGTTATCCATTCAGCATTTTAAGCATTAGTATATTGTCCTGGCAGAAGTACTGGGTGCTATGATGAGTATAGTTCTGGAGAGGGAGATGGAGCCATGTTAAATCGAGTTATTATTTACAGGAAGTTGATTCATGTTACCAGACCCCAGAGACTAGTGTTTTCAGAGTGGACAAAGTCAACTGGGTTGGGAAATAGTGAAAAGGCAATTCTACATTAAGACCTGAAACAAGATCACTTATGTCACATGTGTCTTGTTCTATTTTCTACACTGGACAAAGGAGAGAATAGCAAAAATATTTTGAAAACATGGTTCAGAAGTAGGAAATAAAAGACCAAAGGTTTGTAGACTAAAGGATTATATCTATCATGAATATTTTCTTTGAGAAAAAAAAATGAGAACTTCTAGACAGACATCATAAGCTCTTGAATAACATTGTAAAAAATTAAATTGATTATACTCTAAGAGTCAAGAAATGACAGACTAAAGATATGAGTTATTTCTAAGCCAGTTATTTATTTTTAATAATAATGGCTTTTTATTTTTTCAAAATACATGCAAAGATAATTTTCAACATCCATCCTCCAAAACCATGTTTTCCAAATTTTCTCCCCCACCCCCAGACAGCAGGTAATCCAATATAGATTACACACGTGCCATTCTTCTAAACCTATTTCCATATATATTATGCTGTGCAAGAAAAATCCGTTCAAAAGGAAAAAAATAAGAAAGAAAAGAAAAACAAGCAAATAACTACAACAACAAAGGTAAAAATACTATGTTGTGATCCACATTCAATCTTCATAGTCCTCTCTCTAGATGCAGTTGGCTCTATCATCACAAGTCTATTGGAATTGCCTTGAATCACTTCATTGTTGAAAAGAGTATTGACATCACATAATCTTGTTGCTGTGTACAAGGTTCTTTTTCATTTATGCAGCTCAACCTGATATATTTAAACAACCTATTGGTGACCAAAAAAATGGGAAATGGAATTTAAAAACAGATATCACTATAGAATTTCACCACTTCCTAAGGAAGTTTAACTAAGTATATAGCAATCACCACAACACAGAAACCAAAGAGACTAAAAATAATCTTACTAAACACTCATTCTTATCAAGTGGACAATATGGTAGCCAAGAACAATATCAAGATTTAAAGTCAGGAAATTTGGAGTTCAAATCTCATTCTTGCTATAAATGTGACCAAGGCAAATCATTAAACATTTCAGTTTCAGTTCCCTTTTTCTGAAAAATGCTGATAATACCAGTAATTGCTTTATGAGGTTGTGGTGAGAATCAAATAACATTGTATATGTGTAATATATGTGTAATAGTTTTACAGTCTTTTAAATATAATATTTTTATTAGGATCAGATATCATTATTAGACTATAGACTTGTCAATAACATCTTCCAAAGAAGAGTGAACAATTATGCAAAATAGCAAGATGTATAGGAATAAACAAGTTTGGAAGAAGCTTAGTTAGAGCCAGTTAAGCCATATTTCATTGTTGAAAAGAGGCAACTCCATCACATAATCTTGTTATGTTAGTTACTTGTCTACTTTCTATATTTGAATATATTTGAATGTAATTGTAAAGAGAATCATGAACAGAATAATGAAAATGAAAATATATGTAAAAGAAAGCAACTAGTAAAGTTAAAGGCCTTGAATTAATAGCATAATAAGGATCAGTTAACTGCATGGGATGCCTTGCTTGGGTAAAAGAAGAATAAGATAATATAGTACCTTTCATCAAGTATTCATGTTTATTTTGATTGGCCCCAGAAGGCAGAAAGAACCAGGACCAAGGGGAAAAGTTTTCAAAGAACCAAATAAAGGATTTATAGAAGGTAGAAATACTGAAAGTTACCTAAAAGTAAAATGGGTCATCTTAGGAGATCTGGGGCTTTCCTCTCCCTGGAGATAATGAAGTAAAGACCGAATGCTTCAAATGGTTGCTGGATATATTGCAGAGATTTTTGTTCAGGTACAATTTGACCCCTAAGAGCCTTTCCAACTTTTGCTATCTGTGATACTGAGAAGAGAGTTTCCTAGGACTTTGGATAGACCTTCTAAAGAGAAATAAGAACAAAAATAATAATAACTAACATTTATCTAGCACTTAGTATTCTGATTTGCCTATAGTCACAAGGATATTTAGTGTCTGAGGCTGAATTTGAACTCCAATTTTCCTGACTTCAGGTCCAGAGTTTTATCCACTATGCCATTCATTTAGCTGCCTAACAAGGTATAGATGGGAAAAACTCACATTGATGAGATGACAGATCCAATGAGGTATTAGGACATTGAAATCTATTGGGAGGAAAATGAATCCCTGAAGCATGTAGTCAATTCTTGATCAGATGCATTAAAATTAATCTCTAAGTGAATTCTTTGCTTTTGCAATTGTTTTACCCTAGGCTGACTCTTCCCCAAACCTGTAAACTGAAAGAAACAAAATCATTGATTATGAATCTAAGATTACATGATTAAGAAGACAAGTCCACTGCTAAAGCAATCATAAAGATTGCATTTCAAATATAATTAAATGATGATTGAATTATAATTTTTTTTAAAAAAACATCCTGCTTTTTTTTGAACTAATGTTCTCCTCCGTTTTAGTGGATAACAGACAATTGAAATCCCATAGGGCATCAGCTCAAGAAGGGACCATAGAAATAATCCAGTTTATTTTACAAATGTGGAAACTGATCTCTTGAAAGGGAAAGTAATTTATTTACCTCAGGTCATAGAACTATTATGATAACTTCTCTTCAATTTATGCAGCTCAACCTGACATATTTAAACAACCTATTGGTGACCAAAAAAATGGGAAATGGAATTAAAAAATAGATATTATAGAATTTTTGATTCCATTTCCTTTGATTCTATTCAGTTTCCCGCTTCCCCCCCCCCCCCACTACACTGTTTCTTCCTCAGTGACAATAGTTAGTTGACTATATTATATTTATAGGGAATATTTATGATTATCACAGGATCATAGATTTAGATCTAGAAGGGATCATAGAAATCATTAAATTCAACACCTTCATTTTTCATAGTAGGACTACCAGTTAAGGGGTTTACTCAAAGACAAGTGACAAGAAACTGAACTTAAACCTCAACTCCAAAGATGTTGCAAGACCAGGACACTTATGTCTAGTTAGGATTCAGTTGATGAGAAAATTTCTCAGAAGAGGTACTAGAAAGAACAAAGTTTATCTGCTCATTTGTTTTAAAAGAAGTATTGATTGGTAGATTCTGAACCAATATTAAAATATGATATGGAAAGGAACAATGTTAGAGCATTATTAGTCTGTAATTTTTTTTTCTTTTACAAGCTGTAATTCTTTGTTGAAGTGATCCCTGTGAGAAAGTGTGTGTGTGTATGTGTGTTGGAGTGAGAGGAAGATGGAGAAGAGTTGTGAAGACATTTGTTCCTTGCTTTTAGAATAAAGTTGGAGGGGGGACACAAATGATGTGCTAATTGGAATTAAAAATTTAGTTCAAAAGAGCTGATTAGAATATGTTCTGTACACCAAAGTGGGAATTTCTATGACTATTACAGATTACAAAGGTGAAATTAGGGAAATTGAACAGAATAGTGAGAAAGGGAACTTAATGGACAGAGCTTTCTACTTTGAGGTGTCTTTGCACATTTATTTTGACACTGGTAAGAGCAATAATATAGGGAAGGATGCAATACAGTTGACTAAAGGAACTTTTAAAAAAGATATTTCCATGTTGGTCATGTTGTGCAAGAAAAATCAGACCAAAAACGACAAAAACACAAAAAATAAAAAGTATACAAATAAACAAATAAAGGTACAAATGCTATGCTTCGATCATAATCACTCTTCATAATTCTCTCTCTGGATGTGGATGGCATTTTCCATCCCAAGTTAAAGGAACATCCTAAGCACTTGATAATGTTTGGATGACTTTGGAATCAGGAGTGGGCTAGGCAGATAAAAGAATATATAGAAAGTAGACAATTATTGACTTTTAATACTGAGCCCTTATGTCACTCCAACTAATTTCTAGGTAGATGAGGTAAGTGGGCCTGGGAGAATGCTAACAAACTGCAGAGAGAGACTTAAGTGCTGAAGTATACCATGGAGTCTATTTCTATTGTCTTGAAACGAACATGAAATTGAGATTTTCCATGTAGGTCTAAGCCATCCCTCCCTTTTTTTCTTCTTCTCCTCCCCTTTCAGTTCTCAGTCAATTGGATACACATGATCCAGTTTAGTGGAGAACTGGAATTTGTTTGAGGGAATTATCTCAATCACAGGAATTTTTCACCCTGGCAGAAGAAAATGAAGTTGTCTTTCTACACAATCTTCTCCAATCTGGAAAATTGTACTGCCATCTTCTTCAAGGGTTTCCTGGTCTACTATCAAGTTGTAGGTAAGCATTCATACCAAGAGGGTTATAAAGAAAGGGTGATCTTTGTCATAAAATGCATTCTATGTGTAGCTAGCTATACCTGAATCCGGAGCAAAATCAGTCAAGGACAGCAACAACTCAAAGAATACAGACTGAAGGCAAATGTAATCTCATAAGGAAAAAGGATGGTTTGTCCTTAGGAAAAATCAGTTGTTGTCCCCGAATGATTTAAGAGAAAGATAAGCCTCAGTATTAGTAGACAATAATTGTCTACTTATGATATTCTCTTTCATCTTCCTGACCCACTCCTGATTCCAAAGACAACCAAATATCATTCACCGTGGGAAAGGGATGCTAAGAATAGTAAGTGGATCCATCATGCCATTTTTAGCCAGGAGAACCAGAAGTAAAGCATGGGAACTGTAGTCACTTTGAAGAGGAAATTCAATTACTCTTTCCAAATATTGTTGAGTGGGGCAAAATCTTGTCCAGTGGACCGGGTTAGTATATCCAGTGTTGAGTTATAATTAGCTCTCAAGAAAGAGCTCAACAACTAAAGATCTGTTACAAGTTCAAAAGGCAAAGAGACCTGCCCCAGATAACCACCCCATGCTGAAAGAAGATTAATAGAAGATTTTCAGGATGACTTAAAGGAAATTCTTTGTGGGGGAGAGGGCTAATGGAAGAGGTTACAGATCTTTTTTTTCCCCTATAGTCATGACCTGCAGCTCTTCCCAAAACCTGTCCCATTGTGGTTTTGAGAATGTTACTGAGTCTGGAGAAGATACCTACCAAGATAAGATCTCTTCCCCATGCCATGAGCCATATTACAAGATAGTACCTGCCATGGACAATAGCCAGCCTTTACCTGGTAAGGAATCAGTCCCTGATTTATCCAGATCCCCAAAATAAGAATCTTCTGTGCATATGTCTCCTTCACCTTCCAAATTCTAAACACCTTTGTTTATCTCATGTTGTCTCCTAAGAAATATTCAACGATTCAACTCAGGACATCTGGAATGACAGAAAGGGAAATGGGAAGATTCTTCAGTGTTCACCTGGTAAGCAAAACCCTCAACAGCTTTATCTTCCTGCTCTCCCAACCCTCCACCCCTATCCCCACCAAGTTAGCCCTCAGACACTGAATTACATGTAGTAATTAAAGAGAGAGTTAAGGTCTGAATTTAGCATAATGTCAGACATATAGGAAGCACTTAAATGCATGTTAACTTGACTGAAGGAAAATTGACAACTTCAGATGGCCATTTTTTGTAATCTCAAGTAAATCCTTCTACCTTACAGAACTTTGATTTATGAGGTTTACCCGTAAAATGAAAGAATGGGCTAGAATATAGCTGCTAAATGATCTCTAAGGTCTTCCTTTCTTCCCTCTGGTTCTGACATTCTTTGCATCAGTAAAAGAGAGGGAAAAAGCAAAGGAATGAAAGAGGAAGCTTGGGGAAAGAAACTGAAAAAAGGAGTTGAAGTCAATCCCACTAAAACATTCAAAGTATCATATAAGAATTAAAGGGATCTGAAGGATCATCGTTTTTATAGGAACTAAGATCACAGGGATGGGAACTGGCTTGTCCAAAGTTGCAGAGGGAGACTTGCTCAACTCCTACTGAAAAAGGCTGACCTGAGATGGAAGCCAGATAGTCTAGATTCACAGATTAGTGCAGGATCCTTAAAGACAGAGATGTGCTGGAGCCAGCTGATCAGGAAACTGACTGAGAAATTTTCAGTATGAATGTTTAGACCTAGGAAATCTGCAAATGCTATCGATCAGGATTTGATATATTGTTTTTGATGATTTTCTAGATTTAAGAAAGTGATGGAGAAAATTTTAATGATGCAAATTAAACTTTAAAATAAGTAAAGACTATCCTATCATTCAGCAGAAAGAGCACTAGCACTGAAACCCCTGATTCAAATCCTGCTTCTGACAATCTTGTGCAACCTGAGACAAGCTACACTCTGTCCCCATCACCACTCCCACAAAAGTTCAAACATCTATAATACCCTCTGCTTTAGGAAATTGCCTTTCCTAGGGCAAAAATCTCCATCTCCTCTCCTATCCTCAGTTCACTAGTTTAGGAGCAAAGGAATCAAATTTGAACTCAGGTCTTCTCTTATGTTATACAAAGAGGGCTCTTCCCACAATGTGATACCTTGCCTCTATCTTCATATAGACACAAAATGTCCTTTAGAGTGTTTTGATTGAATGCCATTAGGATTTTGTATAGGTTCTTAAGATACCAGGGGCAATATTGAACAAATTTGCATAGGGTTTACAAAGGATTTCCTGTGCTATCTCATTTGATCTTTACAACTGCATCGTGAGGTAGGGGTTATCATTATCCCTACTTTACAAGGAAGGAAAAGAGAATAAGCATTTACATAGCTAGCTTTAAGTCAGGCATTCTGCTAAGTGTTTTATAAATATTATTGAATTTGATCCTCACAACAACTGTGAAGATATTCCAATTTTACAGTTGAAGAAACTGAGGCAAACAGAAATTAAATAGTTTGCCAAGAGTCACACAATCTGTATTTATCAGAGATGAGATCTGAACCCAGCACTCTATCTACTGAACCATCAGCTGCCTCCGAGTAAGTTTAAGTCAGATAATTAGTGTCTAAGGCAGCATTTGAATTCAGGTCTCACTGACTCCACTATGCCATCTAGCTGCCTAGGAGACAAAGCAGAACATAAGGTAGAGATTTCAAACTTGATGTCCATTAGCTACAAACAGTCCACAAAATTCCAGAGTATGGACCAGAATCAAATTAAATATAAATGCAAAATATTTAACAAAATAAAGAAAAATTCAATACAACACAAATTATATTAACTTGTGGTTTTCTAAATCAACATATACCTGCAAAGATTTCTCTCTGTCTTAGTTTGATGTCACTGAACAAGGAAAAGATCTACTATCTCCCTAAGCTTTGCTCCCAGAGCCCCTCTACCTGTTATTAACCCACAGACATGCCTAAGCCTCAGTCCCTACTTTCAAAAGAGGCACAAGATGCATGATAATTGTATAAATGTGTGTGCATATATTAGATTTAACATATATTTCTACCATGTCTAACATATATCATACCACTTGCCACCTAGGGGAGGGCATGGGGGAAAGAGAGGATTAGAACACAGGATTTTGCAAGGGCTAATGTTGAAGAATTGTCCACGCATATGTTTTTAAAAATAAAAAGCTTTAATAAAAAAAGAGGCACAAGTTTTTACTAGCATAATAACTTTTGCATATTAAGTAGTTAACTAAGTTTTATTTTTAAGGCTATTGATGCAGAGAATTCCATGAGAATTGTTCCACTTCCATATTCAGAGCTTAAATGATACTTGATCAGTTAGACTGGAATTTTCCAACCTCAATGTAACCAAGTCCAAAGTTCCATCAATGACTTGATTTCTGATTTTACTGCTGTAAGAAATCTCACTCTTCTCTAGATCAGCATCTACTATTAAACTTGAAGCATTAAATAACTTGCCCAGGATCACACAGCTAATATCTGAGGATGAATTTGAACTCAGGTCCCCTGACTCCAGAGCCAATACTCTATCCACTACAACCATCTAGTTGCCCCTACAACTCCTTCTAAAATGTTATTGATGTTTTCTTTTTTAAATATTACCTCTATTTCTTCCTTTGTGTCTCCTCCTTCTCAAGGAGCCATCCTTTATATATATTTTTTAAAATTCTCTCATTAGATGATTCAAACCAGTTTCAATTGTTCAGTGATGAAGAGAGACATCTATACCCAGAGAGAGGCCTGTGGAAACTGAGTGTGGATCACAACGCTTTCTGTTGATGCTTGCTTGCATTTTGTTTTCCTTCTCAGGTTTTCTCTTTTTTTTGATCTGATTTTTCTTGTGCAGTGAGATAACTGTATAAATATGTATACATATATTGGATTTAACATATATTTTAACATATTTAACATGTATTGGACTACCTGCCAGCTAGGAGAGGGGATAAGGGGAAGGAGGGGAAAATTTGGAACAAAAGGTTTTGCAAGGGTCAGTGTTGAAAAATTACCCATGCATATGTTTTGTAAATAAAAAGCTTTAATAAAAAATAAAATAAAACAAAATGAGAGGGATAGATTAGAAAGAAAAAAGAAATCTAAAGCAATATATATATGTATATCATTAATCTATTCTTCCTGCTAACTTTATTGGATACATTTTTTAAATTTAAAAACAAAAACAGGGGACAGCTAGGTAGCACATGAGTAGAGCACCAGCCCTGAAGTCAGGAGGACCTGAGTTCTAATCTGGCTCAGACACTTAACACTTCCTAGCTGTGTGACCATGGGCAAGTCACTTAATCCCAATTGCCTCAGCAAAAACAAAGCAAAACAAAACAAATAAAAACAAAAACAGAATAAGAAAAAAGGAAAAACAGAAAAGGTATACAAAACAAAATGAAACAAAACAAAGGAGAACATTGTCATGTGCCCAGCAGAACATCAGGAAAGATTCAAAATATATAACAATGAATTTATTAGTTTAAGAGAGTACATATGTTAGTACAATAAATTGTACTCATGAGTGTCCATCTTTTCTTTATTTCCTTGTAAATTGTTCTTTTGGTCTCTGCTGTGCACCTTTTTTTACTTTATTCTTTTTTTTCCCCCTTTTCATTCCTCCCTCCCCCCCACCCAAGCAGGTTATAGTTAAGAAAGGATATATTTATGTATACATATAATAGATAGATAGATACACTCTCCTCCACATTCTCCTCCACATACATATATATCCATACACATATCTTTCCTAATTCTCCTGACTGCTTTAATTCTGCTCCTTAACTTGCCTTACCATAACTTAACCTCCCCCCCACTCATGGATCCCTTCCTTCTCTTCCTTCCACATACTTTACTTCCCAGTCTGCCCATCCCTCTTCCACTTATTTCTTTATAGATTTTGGAGTATACTATGCCTTCATGGTATCTGTGTAGTGTTGCCTACTTAACCCATTCCTGATGTGTATAGGTTTTTAGAACCACAAGCCCTTCTTCCCCTTCTAATGCCTCTGTGTCTATTCTTCCTCTATACCTCATTTGTATAACATTATTACTATTTTTACCTAAAACTTTGCCCCAATCTTTCTTTTGATCTACCCTATTGCTTATGCCAATCTTAAACATATAGTATACATTTCCAATGTAAAAAAATACAATTTGCTATATTGTTACTTGAAATTGATCTTTGATATTGGCTCTTATATGTTAAATTTTCATTTAAGTTCGGATTTGGTTGATAGAAAATCCTGAAAATCTGCAAGTTCATTGAATGTCCATTTTTTTCTCATTCAAGATTATGGATAATTTTGCTGGATATGATATATTTGGCCACAACTCTAGTTATTTTGATCGTCATTAAATATGATTCCAGGAAAGTGCACAGCAGAGAACCAAAGAACAATTTACAAGGAAGTAAAGAAAAAATGGACACTCATGAATATAATTTCTTTCACTAATATATATACTTTCTTGAACTGGTCATTTGTTGTTATGTTTTGAATCCTCCCTGATGTTCTGCTGAACACATGACAATGTCCTCTTTTTTTCATTTTATTTTGTTTTGTATTCCTTTTCTGTTTCTTTTTTTTCTTACTTTATTTTTTCAAATAAAATAAAATTTAAAATATGTAAAAAAATAGATAGATATGATTCCAGGACCTGTGGTCTTTTATTGTGGCTACAATATAATACAAGTCCTATACAATTCTAATTGTAGCTCCAGTCTATTTGAATTGTTTTTTGTTTTGTTTTGCTTTGTTTCTGCAAAATTTTAATTTTTTCTTTGATCTGGAGTTTTCAAAATTTGACAATAATTTTCCTATGTGTTTTCTACAAATGATCTTATTGAGCAGGTGATTAGTGGATTTTTTCTTTTCTCCTTTCCCCTCATGTTCTATCACTCCAAGACAATTTTCTTGGATTATTTCTTGCATTATTGTATTAAGTAGTCCACATCTTTCAAATAGTCCAATTGTTCATATATTTTCTTTTTTTGATCTCTTCTCCAGATTTGTTATTTTTCTTATAAGTTATTTCATATTCTATTCTATTTTTTTTTCATTCTTTATAATCTGTTTTGTTATTTATTGGTCTCTTATAGCTTCACTGACTTCCCTTTTCCCAATTCTGATTTTCAAAGAGTTATTTTCATCATTGAGATTCTGTATTTCCTTTTCTAGTTGATTAACTTTTTTTTTCATAATCTTGTTTTTTCTTGGATAGTTTTTATTTTATTTTTAAATTTTTCCTCTATGCCTCTCATTTGATTTTTTAAAGTTGTCTTTTGAGTTCTGTAAATTCTCTCTGGCAGGGAGTCTTTTAATATTACTCTTTGGGGTAGAATTTGTCTTTTTTTTTTTTAACTACTGTGTCCTCTTCTGAAGATGAACCCTGGTCTTCCCTGTTCTCATAGTAAGTTTCTATGTTTGGGGTTTTTCTTGTTTATTAGTTCATATTTTTTTTAAAAATAATTATTATTATTAGTGTAAACATCTGTAATTGTGGGAGAGGGGAAATAGTGCCTCTAGCTTCACTTCAGCTCTTTCCTCCAACCTGGAGCCCTAACCATGAGCTCCACCCTTCTACAAGTGCTTATAGCCAGCAATGTCTCTGTTCTCCTACTTCTGCACTTCTGGTGTGCTGCTTCTTCCCACCCAAAACCCTGTCTCTGCAGCACAACCAGGCCTGGCATTCCTAATCAGCAGAGGTTTTCTCAGTCTTCCTGGACTCAAATCCCAGACTCCACATGCAGTCTGAGAGGTAGAAATTCTTATGGTTCCTGCTGAGGCTCTGGCCAAACCCAGCTTGTCCCAAGGGTTCCCACTTGGTGTTTCTGTGGAGCTAGCCTGGAGGTGTTTGTACTTCACTTGGGTTAATTCTGGGCCTGAAGGCTTTCTTCTTATCTTCTTGGGTTGTACCTGGAGAATCCCTGAAAGGCCCCAAGTCTTCTTGATTTTTCACAGTCTATGTTCCCCTGAGATAGAAATTTGTTCTATTTGGGGGGAAATCTGGACAGCTTGAAATTTACCACCTATTCTCACCATCTTCCCAGAATCCTCCTTGGAGTAAAAAATTTTAAAACCCCCAAATAAAGTCAATAAATGCATATATGCATAGCCCACCCTCTCCCCACAAAAAAATTTGTCTCTCACAATTTCTAAATTTTCTATTTCAGATTGTTCCAACACTCAGTTAATGATTCTCAGTGGCTCAAAGGGGAAGAACTGGGAGGAGGAAGTCAAGGGTGGGAGAAATCGGATGCAAGAAGAAAATGCAGTTGGTTTTTAAGGTTTATAGATTTTTAAGAAGAATCTTTGGTAGTAAAAGATTTTACAAAGCATTAAAAGTAAGGTTGGCCCAATAGTGGTCCACAGTATGATATTTAGCTGCCACTGTCTGTCTGTCTGTCGTCCCAGACTAAGGGGGAGATCTCACATGGGACATTTGGAAGAATATTCTTGTTTTGGGATTTTAAAAATTCTATACAGGATGAAAAAAGTGACAAAGGGACACAGCAGGAGAATGTCAAATAGGGTAAAGAAAAGAAGAAACCCAAATCAACCCAAGACTAAGCAGCACAATTTGATTTAAGACTTTTTCCATCCCTAAAAGAATTATCCTTGATCAGATGCCTAAAATATTATTGTTAGACAATTCCTCTGTCATAAGGTTCTCTCTTTTAAAATAGCAATACCCCTGAGAGAGGTAACCCAGCAATATGTCTAGACAAATGAATTATTAATCACTTTCCTTATGAAATTGGAGAAATTCCCATATGAGTCAGGTGGAAAAGATGGATACATATTGAAACGGAGAGAAAAGGCCATAAATCAATATACTTCATCATTTTGCTCAAAATTTTTCTTTCTGGACATTCAAAGGGCAAAGTTCCAATGAAGCAAAAGATAAAGAAGAATATTAGAAGAATAGGAATAGATATTGGACCTGTCATTTTATTAGCATTGGAAACTCCTGGATTTGGAAGCTCCTTCTACCAGTGTAGATTGGCTCCCCTTTCCAATTCATAGTCTTAGAAAGTTGTTTAGAGGATTGAGAGATAATGACATACATTCCAGAATATGTTGAAAGTGGCTCTTCCTGGTCTCTGAGACTAGCTTTCTTTCTATCATACCCTGTTATTTCTCCTAGCAAGAAAGTCAATCCCAAAATAAGCAATCAATTCTTGCTCTCTAATACTCAATTCACTTCCCTGTGACAAACATGATTTTATCTATATTTCTTTGTTGTTTGCATTATTACTCAAGATTTACACCTATCTTAAACAGTTATTTCCCTGAACCTCATCCTTAGCAGAGGGAAGTAGCTATGTGACTCTCTTTGTATGGTGGACAGCTTGCCACAGAAATATGTCCTTCATCCATGTATTCTGGTTATGATGATATAAATGACATTTTTTTCCTTCTCTCTCTTGAATTCCAGTGTGTGGACAACCATCCATCCCTATTGACCAGGATCAGGGGGCCCTGGATACATCCAAAGCAAAGCTGGGAAACTTTCCATGGCAGGCACTCACCATCATTTATGGACGTGGAGGAGGAGCTTTACTTGGGGATCGCTGGATCCTCACAGCTGCCCATACCATCTACCCCAAGGAGAGCTTCTTTCAAAAGAACCAAACTGTGGAAGTTTTTCTAGGACACACAGACCTAGAGGAAATCATAAGGCTGGGGACTCACTCTGTCCGAAGGGTCATTGTACACCCTGACTACCGTCAAGAAGAACCAAACAACTTTGAGGGTGACATCGCACTATTGGAATTAGAGAACAGAGTCTCCTTGAACCCCAATATCCTCCCCATCTGTTTGCCAGACAGTGAGACTCTCTACAACAGTGGATTGATAGGCTACGTCAGTGGCTTTGGGATGGAAAGAGGCCGATTGGTTAGCCAGCTGAAATATGTGCGACTGCCCATTGCCAAGCGAGAGGCTTGTGAGAACTGGCTTCTGGAGAAAAATAGAACTGAAGTATTTTCCTCAAACATGTTCTGTGCTGGAGATAGGACCTTAAAGCAAGATGCCTGCCAGGGGGACAGTGGAGGAGTCTTTGCTGTGTGGGACAATACTACAGAGCGTTGGATGGCCACAGGAATTGTGTCCTGGGGCATTGACTGTGGAAAAGGTTTTGGCTTCTACACCAAGGTCCTCAATTACACGGACTGGCTCAAAGGAATAATGGAAGGGGAGGCCTGAGCCTCTAGGCTTGCTCTAGTCTTGGCTCAAAAATCACCATAGATTTGAGGTTCTCAAAATGTGGTTTCAGGGAAAACTCAAAGTCAAAAATATTTTCATAAAAATACTAAGCCATTTGAATTCTAATATGGTAAATATCAATAAATATAACCTACAAAAAGTTATTTGGGGGTCTCAATAATTTTTAAGGTGCTAAGACCAAAAAATTTGAGAACCACTGCTAGTAAGGGGAAAAAATGACTCTTTAGATAATAATTGCTTCCCAAGCAGCATCCACATAAAAAATCACTGATACACTCAAAGGTATAAAATAAGTTATCTTCTCTGTCTCCATTCACCCCCTGAAGTGAATAGTATTTTATAGCCACTTTCTCTCAGTACCTTGTCTGTCTACTGGTTTCTGGAATTGCCTGTTGGGCTTCTATCAAGGGCACTCCCCCATTCATTCTCTTTGTTTTCTTTTTTTAATTAATTTTTTTGATACATTTTAAGTTCTGAACTGTCCCCCTCCTCCTTCCCTTCCCAGCCCACATTAGAGAAAGCCACTGTTTGACACAGATTTATAAATATATGTAAAACTATACTATTGTGATGACCGCGTATTTAAAATCAGCTGGAGTCAGGAATTCAGTTTAAGGGGAAAATCTTCAATCTTTATTGAAGTGAAGAGGTGAAAAAGGATTGTGATAGCAATATGGGCAGCTGCAACAGGAAGCCAGCTAGCAGAGGGGGATTGGAGATGAAAGGCCATCGCAATGCGAACAGCTGTGTCAAGATGCCAGCCAGCAGTCTCTCCTTCTGCTTCCCTTCCCACTCCCCTGCCTCCACCCACCAAAAATGTCATTTCCTATACAACACATCAGGACTTGCACAAAGAGTGGGTGGGGGCCATTCTTTCTCCAAGCATATATATTAATAGAGTATGGTTCAATTACTATTTAGCCTCACGTGCTTGGGATCTTAGTGCATCAACTCAAACCTCAGCCCATTACATCTCCCACTTTCTTTTATTTTAGAACACAGGTAGTCATGCCATCCCTGACTCCTCAGGGAGATCAGAGCCCCCAAGGGGAGGTGATCACACCCTCCCTGACTTCTCAGGAAAGGAGGTGAAAGCACCAAAAAGGAGGTGATCACGACCCCCTTGACTTCTCAGGAAGGGAGGTGAAAGCACTAAAAAGGAGATAATCACACCCTCCCTGACATACTATGAGTACTTTTATTTATTAATTCTTTTTCTGGAGGTGGATAGCATCTTCCTTCACAGTTTCTTTATAGTTCTACTTGTTCTTAACCTCTTTTTAACTTCCTATTTCATCTTAACACTGCAGAACTAAGCACTCCCCAATGACCCAAACTCCTCTTGTCTAATAAAAATTGCTAGCTGGGAGGTGAAGCCAAGATAGTGGAGAGAAGACAGGTCTTTATCTGAGCTCTTCCTGACATCCCTCAGATCAACACCAGATCAAACCTCTGAATTGGTTTTGGATAACAGAACCCACAAATATTTGGAGTGCAACAAATTTCCAGTAGAAAATATTTTGGAAGAACTTCAAAAAAGATTTGTTTCAATCAGGTGGTGGGGAGAGAGGGAAACAACATTATGGCAGGCACAATGCAGGGACCTATGGCTGGGGAGAAGCTCTTAGCCAAAATACAGCAGCATTGGCTCTTCTGTCCTGGTTCAGGAGTCTGTGGATCAGTGGATTATCTGTGAGACATCCAATGCAAATACAAAAGACAAATAGTGAACCTCTGAACCCCAGAATAATGGGGACTTGGCCACTCCTACCCAGCATGGAAAGGAAGTCAGCAGCACCAGCTTAGGACAGCATAAAGCCTCTGTTGCCTGTAGAGAAAGCTTGGGACAACGTCCACTTTGTCCTAAGAGCAGGCTTCAACCTTTAAAAAAGAGAGAAAAAGCAAAAAAAGAACTCTGACCATAGATAGTTTTTATGGAGAAAGAGAAGAAAAGACCTCAAACTCTGAGAACACTAAAGGCAAATTGTCTCCAGATGAAGCCCCAAACGGTGATATAAGTTGGTCCCCATCTCACAAGGCTCTCCTGAAAAAATTCAAAAAGGATTTTTTTAAAAGAGAAGAAAAATGGAGAAAGGAAACAAGAACTTTGCAGGAGTGTTTGGAAAAGAAAACACATAAATTATTTGAAGAAAACATCTTAAAAATAGGCTTAGTGAAATGGAAAAAGCATATGACTCCTTATAAAATAGATTTGACAAAATGAAAAAATCATATAATTCCTTACAAAATAGTTTTGAAAAAGAAAACAACTCACTGCAAAACAGAATTTGTGAAATGGAAAAAAGAATTGCTAGTTGTCCAAAGCAATCCTAATAGATTTTGGACAGAAAATGCCATCTGCATCCAGAAAAAAAACTAAGGAGACTGGATGTAAATCAACACATACTATGCTCATTTCTTTTTTCTGTTTTTTAATCTCTCTTATGATTTTTTCCTTTTGCTCTGATTTTTCTCTCCCAACATGATTCATAAAGAAATGTATAGTAAAAATAAGCTTACTAGGAAAAAAAAAGAACCTGCCTTCCTACTCTGCCAACAGAAAAAAATAAATAAAAGAATTGCTAGCTGCCCCCTGACTCAGGCAAGAGAAGGATAAAGCAGTCTTTCCTTATTCTCCCATGGCATCTCAAAAAAAAAATCTCATTCCCCCAGTTTCTTTACCCTATGGCTTGTGCTACTTTCCCCTAGCATTCAATATTATGCTGGGCAATCTATCAGATCTCCATCCTTCTTCCGTAGATACCCCTTACCCTTCTCTTTTTTTGAGGACTTTAGCATTATACTTATGACTCATGTTCATAGAATCTTAAATTTAGAGTTACAAGGAAACTTCAAGATAATCTACTAAAACGCCTCCTTTTACAAAACTAGGACCCAGTGAAAATGAATGATCTAGCCAAGAGCAGGCAGGTTACAGTTGGGATTCACTCTAAAAACCAAAACACTCAAAAATCCAAATTTATTTATCCTCTGCCATACTAGATAGCTGAGAGACTTATAAATAAGCATTTTTGCCTTTGAAGGTTTATCAGGTAAAGAAAGAGTTCATGACTAGATAAGAGAGAGGATCATGGGAAGTAAAATAGATTGTTTTGATTATATGAAATTTAAAAGCTTTTGCAAAACAAAACTAATGAAGTCAAAAGGAGAATGAAATGGGGAGGGTGGGTTATGGTAAATTTCTCTGATAAAGGTCTCATTTCTCAAATGTATAGGGAACTCAGCCAAATTTATAAAAATAAGAGCCATTCCCCAATTTATAAATAAACAAAGGATATGAATAGTCAGTTTTCAGAAGAAATCAAAGCTACCAGTGGTTACATGAAAAAATGTTCTAAATCACTAGTTGATTAGAAGATGAGAAATTAGCTGAGCTTTGAAAGAAATCATGGAAATTTAGAGGCAAAGCAGAGAAGGCAGAAGATTACAGGCAAGGGGTAGTGCTGGTACAAAGACACAGAGTTGGTAAATGGAATATCCAGTTCAAAGAGCTATGAATAACTTAGTGTAGCTGAATCACAGAGTGGGTGGAGGGAATAAGGTATAAGATGACTGGAAAAGTTGATAAGGGCTTTATATTGATGAAGAATTCTAGCTGCTAAGAGAGAGACAAATGGAGCTCACTGAGTGTATTAGGGATGGGGGGAGTAAAATGATTAGAGTTCTACTTTAGAAAATTCAACAGCCAAAGTGAAACTCAAATTTTTCTTAGAAATAAAAGTAGCATAGAAACTTATATGAAAAATTTAGAATTTTGTTTATAGAAAATGAATATGGTGGTAGGTACTGAATATTCCCATTAAACATGTGAATGAAGAATAATATATGATAAGATTATACCTAATGATGTGAAATAAACCAGCTGGAGCAGGTGCATATGCTTTATCCTCAAAAGCCAATCACAACTAAGATGCTACAGCTAATTTTACTTATCGGAAAAAATATAATTTTTAATGTGTCTAAATGTTAGACTAAAGATTGCAATTTTAACTTTTAATTTGAATTAATGCTTTTAGCAATGTTTGAAAGAGAACTTAGTTCTGAGATCTCAGAACTCAGTGTTAACCTAAAAAATTATTGTAATCTTTGCCATGATTTCAGTGACTAGAAAAGGAAATGGCTTTTCTTTTTAAAAAGAAAGAAATGTAGCAATCCATGAAGTATAAATGCATTTTAAGAAAACTTTATGCATAGCATGAGATTATTTTAACTAATTTGAAATTAATTCAACTCTACTATACACAGCATCAAAAGCAACAATCAATAAGGAGAAAAATACTAGCTTCCACATACACCTAAAGTGCAGTTTTCTTTGCTGTTATTCAGCCATGTTTAACTCTTCATAATCCTATAGAGTTGTCCATTGCAAAGATACTATAGTAATTTTTCATTTTCTTCTTCAGAATGTCCCATTTTATATATGAGGAATTGAGATCAATAGTAATTAAGTAGTAAGCCTCTGCTGTTGGATTCGAACTCAGATATTTCTGACTCCAGGACCAGAGCTCTATCCACTGCATCACTTACCTACCTCTTGGAAAAAAATTTGTAAAATGCAATTCACAAACTTTAGCCTAACCCTGAGCTGAACTCTTTACAAAGTTCTAAGAGGATAAATCATCATAGAAAGGATCCACAATAAGAAAAGTTACATACCACATATACTTTTGAGCTGCCATGAGAATATTTATGTTTAAGATCTGATGCACTAGTATATTCATCTACTCAGGACTAAGAGAAATCTCAAGAAAATGCCTATTCTTTACCCAACATCCACCCATGATTGTCTATCCATATATACTACAGAATAATCTGCTATTTCACTATCCAACTAGTTCCAGTAAACTTGAATTTTGCTTCAACCAGTAGGAAGTCAATGGTTAATTAGAACCAAATTAAAATATAAATTTTGGTAAAACTCTACCTAAATGTTAGTAAATTTCCTTATTGGAAACTCAGAGCAATTGTTAACTAAATTCATAATCTTTTGTTTAAAATAAACTTACTAAAGCTAAAAAAGGAATAAGCCATGTGGACCTTCAGGCCTTTTAGGCTTAAGATGAAGCCTTTAAAAGATTGTTACATTTATCTCTCTCTTAGCAGCTAGTTTATAGAAGGTACACTTCATGAAGTTCCCCAAATGAATGCAATCCATAATCATATTGGATTTAACAAATATTTTAAAAATTTTTAATAGCTTTTTATTTACAGGTTATATGTATGGGTAATTTTACAGCATTGACAAATATAGAATATTAATCAAAAGCTATCAAGACTAACTTGTACATGAAACCTATTCAACATCCAGAATTGTCATCCAATCTTTGCTTAAACACTTCCAAGGAAGGGAAAACTATGATCTCCAGAGTCAGCTCATTCAACTTTAGACACCTGGAATTTAAGCTTAGATCTCCACAACTTTGAATCAATGCTACTTGCTCTGCCCTCAGGGATCAAGTTAAAAAGATTCTATAGCATCTTGAAGTTAGGAATGTTTTGTTTGAGCATCGTTTTGAAGGGAGTTTTAAAAAATAATAATAATAAGCATTATTTATCTAAAACCTTCAACAAGCATTATTTGTAATGGAGAGAAGCTAGATGCATTCCCAGTAAGATCAGGGGTGAAACAAGGATGCCCATTATCAACACTATTATTCAACATTGTATTAGAAATGTTGGCTTTCCTAGCTGTGTTACCCTGGGCAAGTCACTTAATCCCAATTGCCTCAGGGAAAAAAAAAAAAAAAAAAGAAATGTTGGCTTTCCACTTCCAATAATCTTGTGATGAAGAAAGCCATCTACATCCAGAAAGAGGACTGTAGAAACTGAATGTGGATCACTTCATAACATTCACACTCTTATTTTTGTTGTTTGCTTGCATTTTGTTTTCTTATTCATTTACTTTCCCTTTTTTGATCTGATTTCTCTTGTGCAGCAAGAGAATCGTATAAATATATTTATACATATTGGATTTAACATATATTTTTTAATTTTTTAATAGCTTTTTATTTACAAGTTATATGTATGGGTAATTTTACAGCATTGACAATTGCCAAACCTTTTGTTCCAATTTTTCCCCTCCTTCCCCCCATCCCCTCCCCTAGGTGGCAGGATGACCAGTGGATGTTTAACATATATTTTAACATGTTTAACATAAATTGAATTGTTTGTCATCTAGGAGAGGAGGTTGGGGAAAGGAGGAGGAAATCTGAAACAAGACTATGCAAGGGTCAGTGTTGTCAAATTATCTATGCATATGCATTGAAAATAAAAAGCTTAAAAAAATAAAAACAAGAACAAAAAAAGAAATTTTGACTTCAGTGATAAGAAAAGAAAAAGAAATTAAAGGAATTAGAATATGCAATGAGGAAAGAAAACTATCACTCTTTATAGCTGATATGATGATGTACTTAAAAGAATCTTTTTAAAAATCATTCAAAAACCTACTGGAAATAATTAACAGTTTTAGCAAAGTTGTAGGATATAAAATAAACCCACACAGATCATCAGCATTTCTATATATTATTGACAAAGCCCATAAGTAAGAGATAAAAAGAGAAACTGCATTAAAACTTACTAAAGAAAAAATAAAATACTTGGGAGTCTACCTGCCAAGACAAACCCAAGAACTATATGAACATAATTATAAAACACTTCTCATACAAATAAAGTCAAATTTAAATAATTGGAAAAATATCAATCGCTTATGGGTAGGCTGAGGTAATATAATAAAAATGATGATTCTGCCTAAATTGATCTACTTGTTCAGTGCCATACAAATCAAACTGCCAAAAAATTATTTTATAGAACTAGAAAAAATAATAACAAAATTCATCTGGAAGAACAAAAGGTCAAGAATATCAAGGGAATTAATGAAAAAATTACAAAGGATGGTAGCTTAGCAAAACTATATTATAAAGCAGCAGTCAACAAAACCATTTGGTACTGGCTAAGAAATAGAATGGTGGATTAGTGGAATGGATTAGATACACATGACACAATAATCAAGATCTCTTAATAATCTAGTATTTGATAAACTCCCAAATTCCAGTTTCTAAAGTAAGAACTCACTATTTGACAAAATTGCTGGAAAAATTGGAAAATATATCAGAAACTCTGCATTGACTACATCTCACACCCCATAATAAAGTCAAAATGGATACATGTACTGAGCATAAAGGATGACATTATAAACAAATTAGGAGAGCAAGGAATAATTTACCTATCAGATATTTGGAAAAGGCAGGAATTCGTGACAAAGAACTGTAATGCCAGAGAAACTAAGGCAAGATAGAGATTAGAGAGTTTTTAATATTTTATTTAAATTTTTGAGAGGGAGAGATTGTGCTGGGGGCATGCTGCCCCCAGGGATGATGTGCAAAGTATCCAGCAGTAAATATGAGTTCTCAATGAAATATATACCTTTGGCTCCAAGCTTGGGTAGCTAAACAAAGACAGGGGATGAGGGGGGTGGAGTCCAAACTCTGGTGAGCAGAAATCTCCAGGCAGGGACCATCAATCCAGTTCTGACAGATTGGGAGGTAGGACCATAAATTCTTGATGGTTTAGGAGGAGTTAGGAGCCAGGAAGTCTGAACTCCTCCTTAATCTTGAGTTTACACATTTATAATTTGTAACCTTAGAGTAACTAGCCCTAAATTATATCAGTCCTAATAATCAGGAGGGGGGTTAAACCAGGGGATTGAAGCAGAACAATTCAGGGAAACTGAGGCAGGACAATAAAAGGGAACTGTGGCACAACAGAACTAGAGAACATTATGAAAGGCAAAATGGATAAAATGATTGTATTAAATTAAAAAGTTTTTGCACAAACAAAACCAACAGAAACAAGATTAAAAGGAAAGTACAAAGCCAGGGAAAATATTTTTACAGCCAGTGTTTCTGAGAAAGGTCTAATTTCTAAAATATATAAAGAATTGTGACAAATTTATAGGAGTACAAGTCATTCCCCAATTGATAAATGGTCAAAAGTTATCAGCAGACAATTTCCAGATGACAAAATTAAAGCCATATATAGTTATGTGAAAAAATGCTCTAAATCACTATTTATTAAAGAAATGCAAATCAAAACAACGGTGAGGTACCACCTCACATCTCTCAGATTGGCTAAGATAACAGGAAAAGATAATGATAAATGTTGGAGGGAATGTGGGAAAACTGGGACACTGATGCATTGTTGGTGGAATTGTGAAATGATACTGTTCTAGAAAGCAATTTGGAACTATGCCCAAAGGGCTATAAAACTGTACATACCCAAAATATCCAGCCATTTCTGAGGGATTGTATGCCAAAGAAATCTTAAAAGAGGGAAAAGGACCTACATGTACAAAAATGTTTGCAGCAGCTCTTTTTATGGTAGCAAAGAATTGGAAAAATGAGTGGATTCCATCAATTGGGTAATGGCTGAACAAGTTGTGGTACATGAAGGTAATGGAATATTATTGTTCTATAAAAAATGATGAACAAGCTAATTTAGAAAGGCTTGGAAAGATTTATACAAACTGATGCTCAGTGAAACAAGAAGAACCAGAAATACATTGTAGATAATAACAGCAAAAATGTGCAATGATCAACTATGAAAGACTTGGTTTTTCTCAATGATTCAGTGATCCAAAGCAATCCCAATAGACTTTGGACAGAAAATGTCATCTGTATCCAGAAAAAGAATTAAGGAGACTGAATGTAAATCAATATATTCTATGTTCACTTCTTTTTTTGGTTTTGATTTTTTTCTCTTTCCCATGATTTTCCCTTTTGCTCTGATTTTTCTCTCCCAACATGATTCATAAAGTAATGGTAAAAATAAATAAGTTTACTAGGAAAAAAAAAAAAGGAAGGCCTCTGTTCAAATCCTACTTCAAACACTAGCTAAACATTCATGGCTCAGTTTAACCTCCCTCAGTTTAATTTCCTAATCTGTAAAATATAGATAACAATAGCTAAAATATCTATTGCCCTTATTTCAAAGGGTTGTTTTAGGAAGTTAATGAGATATTTTATTTTATAAATTGGAAAGCTCTGTTTAAATGCCAATTATTATTATAATCACATTGTCCATTTAATTAATATTATTTACATATGGCCATTCAACCAATTCCGAATATGTCTTTCTAGTTGACATCTTTTGATCTTGATCACAGAGAAAGAGTTTATTAAAGCCTTTGCTAAAATCCAGGTAAATAGATTTTTCCATATCTCCCCACCCTCAAAAAATTAGATTACTTTTTTATAACCTGTTCTAAGTAAAACTATGCTGGATTTCAGAGCTTGTCAAATCCTTTGCTATATCCTAGCTATATTGATGGTATTTCTCTGTCCAAAAATAAAGCAATTAGATTAATTTGATAAGACCTATTCTGAGAAAAGTCATGATGGATCTCAGGGATCATTTCCCTTTCTAGATGTTCACAAATTACCCTTTTAATAATAACATGTCCCAGAATGTTTCCATTTACCTAAAATTTGAAGACTTTTTGGCAATTAGTATGATATTTTTCTGTCTCTATTTTTGTAATACTGAGGCGGGGATGGAAAGCAGCTTGAACTGGTTCACAAAAGTCAATTCTTGTTCACAAAAGTCAATTCTTAAATTTTCAGTGTGAGCATTTACACTTCAGAAATCAGCAAACACTACAAAATCAGGTCTTGATTTTTTTGTTTTATTTACTGTCTAGTCTTAAGAAAGTGTTGAATAAAATATTAATAATACAAATTAAACTTAAAAATATGGGGGGGAGTTTAAGGGGGAGATCCTGTTGTTAAACATCATTCTACTGATAAAACACAGGAGAAACTGAACAATTATTTCTGTTCATTCTTTCAGACACTTAATACTTCCTAGCTGTGTGACCCACAAGTCACTTAACCCCAAATGTCTTGTCCCAAAACAAAACAAAACAAAAATTAAGTCAGCCTATGATACTGGTAGCACATGGAGCCTTTTGGTTGTGTGCTTTGGGTGTTGTTTTCCTTAAACCTACATAAATAGATATTGGAAGCACTGACACAGTACTTGGCTATAGCTCCAGACTTGGGGTCAGTAAAATCTGAGTTTGAATCAAGAACTTACTAGTTAGTGTTCAGTTCAGCCATTTTCAGTTGTGTCTGACTTTTTTGATTCCATTTGGGGTTCTCTTGGCAGAAATCCTGACCCTGGGCAACTCACTTAATTACTCTGTGACTCAGTTTCCTCATTTGTAAAAAGGAAATAAGAGACACTTCCTCAAAGGATTGCTGTGAGGATCAAAAGAGATAACATATTCACACACTTGCAAATCGTAAAAATTATTTAGATGCTAGATATAAAGCCAGCTATTGTAAAGACAGTGTGTCGTGATGTTAATTATCTGCCAAGGAAGTTTAATTGGCTGAGTTCAATATTTCTGAATTGCCCACAAGGTGACACTTTATTTCATCCACCAGCCCAAGTTTTGTCAGTTATTCTCTGATACTCATTAGACCAATAGTACTTACCCAAGAGTCACTAAATCACTTTGATTAAGCCATCCCTTATTGGCTAGGTCCCAATTTAATTTGGAGAATGGAATGGAATATCACTCAAAATATTAAAATATGGATTTTGCTATTTATCTCTTGCTCAGAGCCCTCACTCCATAATGGATTTCACTGTCTTAGGTCACTTTCCAATTCAATCATAGATTCAGAGGCTTAACATTCTGTGATTACATAATTCGTTATACATATACAAAAAGACGGAGGTTTTTACTGGCCATCATACAGGACCAAAATGTTCCAGCTTTGCTACTTATAAATGTGTGCATAAAAAGACATTAATTCAGTCTACATGGATGGAGAATAATGACCATAAAAATGCCCTCAATGTGATTGAATGTGTCTAAACGTAGCTGAATGTCTCAAGACATTTATTTTGCATTTTAATTTAATTGCACATAATTTTTTTTGTTTTAAAGCATTATGTAATGAGTCCCAAACTACATAATATAGAGATTGTGGAAATATGTAAAAAACCTACATTTACTTGCAGCTCCCATCTGGGTTGCCTGCACATCAGCTCTGAAAATTCACACCTCCTCAACACCCTCTGCCTCTGGAATCCCCTCTGATCCTCTGATTAGCAAGTGTAGGAAGCAGACATTGGAAAGCTCTGCTCAGATCTTCCATTTAAAAAGGACACCCAAAATGGCCATCTCCTTATTTCCTACGTGGCTACACTGTTCTGGACTTCATTATGCCTTCATGCCAAGCCTTCTCTCTTATTCCTTTCCCCAGCTTCTTTCATGTGTTGCCTTTCCCCTTAGATTTTAAGTTCTTTAAGAGCAGAATTTTCTTTTGTCTTTGATTATCATCCTGGCTCTCAATCTCTGACTTATAGTAGGCCAGACTCAATTAATGTTTATTAATTGTGACTACTCTCTATGTCATTGGTCTTCCCCTTGCCCTCCAATTAGTGTTTTAGAAAAGCAGCTATATCAGTTTTTCCAATATCAACATTCAAATTTTTTTAAAATTTTGTTGCATATGATCTACTACCATACTATGGCAAATGTGTGGCTTCACATTTAGTTTAATCATATGGTTTAGTTCAGTGGTAAAGTTAAGACAATGAATATACTGATAATAGTGTGGATACCTTGAATTTTTCAGTTAAGAACTAAAATGAAAGAGCAGCTAGGTGGTGCAGTAGATAGAGTACCAGCCTTGAAGTCAGGGGACCTGAGTTCAAATCTGGCATCAGACACGTAACACTTCCTAGCTATGTGACCCTGGGCAAGTCCCTTAACCCCAACTGCCTCAAGGAAAAAAAAAAGAACTAAAATGAAAATAATGGGGCAACCACTAACATTACATGCAAAAAACTGAGTAGTGCCCATCAGAAGCAAACTGGGTACCTTAGCTCAAGTCAGTTTAGACTTATTCAAAACTATCAAACATTTTATCTTATGACCTGGTTTATGAATGCAAAAAAATGAATTAAAAGACTATTGTTGATTATCTACAGATCCATAAGAACTTAGATGAAAAATATTATCTGAATGTGAAATTGGACTAAATAAAAAAGTGTCCAGTCCAATTAATATATAAAATATAAGTGATTAGAACATATAGTCCATCAAAAGATGCAGCACCTTGCTTTTATCATCATTTCTTCAACTCTAATAATTCAGCAAAAAAAAAGGTTACTTAAACCTTTATTGTTGTGAGACATAATTCATTTGGACCCTACTTTATTCTAGTCAGTTTGATATGATTCCATAAAGGTAGTGATTATAATAGTGTATATTAGATATACTGTATTTATAGTATACATTAGCCCCAGAGCAGTGAGCTGTATTTCTCTTCTTAATTATAGGAAGTTAACTGCAGGTCTTCCACCCCTGTTTTACCTTATCATGGTGACCATGTGTGGTGGAGGTGACTCAATTACTTGAAAAATCCTTTGATTTATTTTTGTTTGTTGTTGTTTTTTCTTCCAATCACTTTTTTTTTATTGTTATTATCATTTACTCTGGAACATACAATCTTCCTTATTCCTTTTTGGATTAAATATACATTCCTAAATCTTTCATGCAAGATTGTCTGTCCGCAGTCTATGGTGTGTTATTCCAAGAACATTTCATCCCTAATTTCATCTCTTTCCTAAATCCAAATGACTCTATTTTGTTCATATAACTATTTAGACATATAAAATTTCCCCTGAGAACTGCTTTGACTGCATTCCATAGGTTTTGTTATGTTGTCTCATTACTGTCATTATTTTGGATGAGATTATTGATGGTATCTATTATTTGTTGCATGACCCACTCATTCTTTAGAATTAATTATTTAATTTCCAATTGGTTTTTAGTTTATCTTTCCCTAGCCCTTTAATGGATATAATTTTTATTGCATCATGGTTTAAAGAAGAAGCATTTACTATTTCTGTCTTTCTGCATTTGATTGTGAGGTTTTTATATCCTAATACATGGTCAATTTTTGTGTCTCAGCATGTGCTACTGAGAAAAAAGCATATTCCTATTCAGTTTTATGCAGAAGTCTATCATATCTAAGTTTTCTAGGATTCTATAAACCTCCCTAGTTTCTTTCTTGTTTATTTTGTGGTTAGATGTATGTAATTCTGAGAGGAGAAGATTGAAAATCCCACTAGTATAATTTTGCTGTCTATTTTTTTCTGTAACTAGCTTAACTTCTCTAAGAATTTGGATGCTCTACTACTTAGTACATATATATTTAGCATCAATACTACTTCATTGTCTAGGTTTCCTTTAACAAGATGAAGTTTCCCTCCTTATCTCTTTTTTATTAGAGCTATTTTTGTTTTTGCTTTATCTGAGATCAGAATTGCTACCCCTACTTTTTTTTTTTTTTTTTTTTTTTTTTTTGCTTTGGCTGAATCATAATAAATTCTGCTCTAGCCTTTTACCCTTTCTCTGTATGCATCTCTGTTTCAAATGTGTTTTTTGTAAATAATATATTGTAGGAATCTGTTTTTTAATACACTCAGCTATCTGCTTTTATTTTATGGGAGAGGTCATTCCATTCACATTCACAGTTATGATTACCAGCTCTATATTTCCCTCCACACTATTTTCTTTCCTATATATACGTTTATTCTTGCTATCCTGTCTTTCCTTAGTAGCGTTTTGTTTCTAACCTACCCTACCTTCAACCTGCCCTCCCTTCTATCATACCTCCTTCTTTCTCTTAGCTCTTTCCCTATTGTTTCTGTCCTTCCATCTAGTCCCTTCCTTTTCTTTCCCTTTTCTCCTCCTACTTCCTTAAGATAAGATAAATTTCTATGCCCAATTGAGTGAATATATTATTCCCTCTTTGAGCCAAAACTGATAAGATTAAACTTCAGACAATGCTTACCTCTCTCCCTGCTTTCCCTCTATTTTAATAGGTCTTTTCTGTCTCTTCATGTGATCTAATTTGTCCCTTTTTACCTCCCCTTTCCTCTTTTCCCAGTACAATCCTTCTTCTACCCTTTAATGTATTTTTCTTTGATTTCATCACATCAGAGTCCATTCATATCTACACCCTTTGTTCATATATACCTCTTCTAACTGCCTCAATAACAAATACAGTTCTCAAGAGTTATAGATATTATTTTCCCATTTAGGAATATAAACAGTTTAACCTTTAAATAATATATTTTCCCCCTGTTTACTTTTCTATACTTCTCTTGAGTCCTGTGTTTGAAGGTCAAATTTTCTGTTTAGTTTTGGGTTTTTTCAATAGGAATGATTGCAAGCTTCTTACTTCATTGAAGATCCATCTCATCCCCTGAAAGATGATGCTCAATCTTTTTGGATAGTTAATTCTTGGTTGTAATCCCAGGTTCTTTGCTTTCCAGAATATAGTATTCCAGGCCCTTTGATCCTTTATTGTAGAAGCTACCAGAACCTGGGTTATCCTGATTGTTGTTCCTTGATACTTGAATTATTTTTGTGTGGCAGCTTGTAGCATTTTTTTCCTTGAATTATAGTCCTGGAGTTTTGCAACAATGTTTCTTGGGATTTTCCTTGTGCAATCTCATTCCAGAGGTGATGGAGTCTTTCAATGACTATTTCACCCTCTGATTCTAGTATATAAGGACAGTTTTCCTTGATGATCCCTTGAAGAATGCTATTCAGTCTGATTTATTTTTGTACCACTAGATCAAGCTCTTTCATCCAACATGAGCAGGTGACCACCTTATCACCACTTAGATCATTGACTGTGATAGCTGCTACCATCTCCTCCTGTCTAACCTAAGGAGAACCTGTTCATCTTGTGTAGAGATATTCCTTACTTACTCAACTCATGACCTTGCAGACATATCATTTTGCTTATTTTAGCTTATGTGACCTATGTCAATCAAAGGAATTATTCTGCTTTTAATATAATTGTTTTTGAATGTCTAGATATCTAGCCCTACAAAAATTAGGTCCCTGGAAGGAGAGGGCACCTCAAATTGTGAGGAAAATCTGTGATTTACTTCTTTAGAGGGATCCTTTAATAAAGTGCCATTGACTTAGAAGTCTGCCTCAGTCTTATTTATTATAGGTAGGATAATTTTAATTCCCACATTGTTAAGACATATAGAAATTGGCATGGGGCTTATGAATCTTTTAATAATGTCACAATATCATGGAGCAAACTATTTTTCAAGATCATTCATGATGAGTGATTTATTGACATATTATTAGAAGAGGACAAATAGGGTTATCAAAAAAAAAAAAAAAAAGAATGTTACCATACCTAGAATAACATGGAGCAATTGAATGATATTATCCTTTGTTTGCTAAAAAGTGGGAAACAAATTAAAGTTCACAATGAAAAATCTCACAGATTATTTCTAAATTTGGCCAATATGCCCCCAAAATAGGAAAAAAAACCTGATAATGGCAAAGTAAGTAAAAGAATTTTTCAAAATGCTACCTGTGAAATATGCAAACTTCTATAGTTTTTGTTTTGCACAACACTGCACAACAAATTGTCATGTCTTCACACACTGGAAATACTCTCAATAATCACTGATGATATTTCTGACTATGAACATTATGAGCAGCACCATTGAGGTGCAATGTTTTGACAATGAGAAACATTGTCTGGGTGAAAAGTTTGGTTATGTTCCATGCAGTGGCTTTTAATACTTGATGCTTTTTCAACCAATTTAATGATGTCCATGATATTCCTAAGGTAGACTGATTCTCAATGACACCTATCAGATCTGATGGTATATGCTGTTCAAATGAAATATAGAAAAATAATGACAATATTCAAGTACTCTGAAATATATACTTTTTGAACCCCATTCCAGTAAATATACACACTTAAAATAAAGAAGACAAAACTGCCTTTGATACATTTTTTTTAAATATCTGCACAAGGGGCAGCTAGGTGATGCAGTAGATAGAGCACCAGCCCTGAAGTCAGGAGGACCTGAGTTCAAATCTTGTCTCAGACACTTAACACTTCCTAGCTGTGTGACCCTGGGCAAGTCACTTAATCCCAATTGCCTCAGTTAAAAAAAAAAAATCCACACTACTTGGTTCTTGGCAATGTGGTGATTCAAGACAATTCCAATAGACTTAGGAGGAAAAATGCCATCTGCATCCAGAGAGAGAGAACTATGGATCAAAGCATAGTATTTTTTAACCTTTTTTGTTTGTTTGCTTTTTCTTTCTCATGGTTTTTCCCCTTTTGATTCAATTTTTCTTGCACAACATGACAAATATGGAAATATGTCTTTTTAAAAAATTCATGCTTTTGGAAATACATTTTACATAACTATATATGTATAACCTATATCACATTGCTTGCCTTCTTAATGAAGGGAATGAGAAGGAAGGAATAGAATTTAGAACTCAAATTTTTAAAAATGAATCTTAAAAGTTGTTTTTACATGTAATTAAAAAAATACTAAATAAAAAAAATTTTTAATCATACTTTCTATGTCTTCATGAAGAGGAGTCTTGGTTGATATGCAGTAATAAGGAAGAAGGATACCAGTTGAAAATCTTGAAATCACTGCCAAACAGAAGAAGGGAATGGAGGACTGTAAAATAAATCTACTTCAGCATTTTAAAAGCTTTACAATAAGTGACTGAAGCAACTTACCTTGCCACAATCAGAATAAAAAAGTTTTCTTCATGAACTAAATCCATCCAAGCTAAACTTTGTCCTTTTCATGATGCTTTCTATCCTTCAAATGTTGGTAAGAGTTAGACTGGTCAAGCTGGAGCTTGATCTCAATTGACTAAATACTATAACAGGGGTAAAAAGCTTACATAACCCTTTGACTATGCTGAAAAATGGTCCAGAAGGTCTCCTTTTTCTTTATTTAAAAAACAAAACAGGTTCTATAAAGTAAAAGGGACTATATACTGGCCCTGTTCCAGTCCTTATTGGGATGAGAGCCCTGATCCTCTCCATTTCTCACCTGGGCCAGTTCATCCCTGCTTCAGCAATGTTTTGGGCCCCTTGTCTCTGAGGATTCACCATATTGATGATACCATTATTGCAGCTCATATTGCCCAAAATTAAACAGTCTTCAGACTTAGCCTCACAGGTAATTGGGATTCAATAGTGTGTCAACATAGAAGAATATTTTAATACAGTAATCCCTCCCACATTGCTATGCCTAGCAATGCCATAACCAGCACCCTGGAAAATATGCATAAAAGTTTTTGGCCTTCCCTTCATATAAGAGAAGAAATCTGAATTATATATTAAAAGATAAAATATGTTGATTTTATACAATATCATACATATATTTTATGCATTTCTGAGTTTCTAAATTTTTCTGTGTCATTGGCTGGCCTTTGCATGACATCAACAATTTCTGCAAACCTCCCCCCAAAATTCCCATTTAATTTTCTATGTCAACCCATGAATTATCAAAATCGTGATGGGTAAAGTTACTATGTGGAAAAAATAACTGTATTTTAACTTCATTATTCAATGAAAGTGTGAATGTTTTTGTAGAAAATGATATGCCCATTCCCCCAGCTTAAAAAGAAAAGGAAAAACATTTATTCATTTGGGTGAAATGTTCGCGTTCCAGCCTGACTTTGATATAAAGAAGGAGCAAAAGAGAGTAATTTCATTTTGTCCACTCCTAGACTCAGTGGTTAACAGCATTCACCAACAATTTGAATGGAAGCCTTGTGAAATTGAGTCTGCAATGAGAAAACTGCTGAGCTTAGACGTGGCCAACAGACTTAAAGCGTTCTTGGACAGAATAAAAAATGAAATCAAAATACTTTAGGATTAATAGAAGTCTTTTCCTAAAAGTAATTCTAGGAACACCTCCAGAGAATGACCTGCTTGGCTAAACAAATTGGATTGATTTTCCATCTTCTAAGCCTTTGATGGATCTATCCAGTCCTGATTATAAGTAATTAATATGAAATGGCCTTTTAAAACTAGCTCCCACAACAAACAAACTGAGAAGTACAGTGTCCCTATAATAGTACCCCAACTCCCTCATGATTTGTACATGAACAAGAATGGGCTTCATGAGTTAAATACAATGGTGTAATGGAAAACTTTATGTCCATAAATTCTTAATGAGCTACTTCTCATTTTCTAGGACGGGAAAAAAAATGTATTCTGTGTCAGTTTGGGTTAACTCATTATCAGATTAAAGATTAAAATCATGGAAACTTTATACATGTCTGGTTATCATAAAAGCAAAATTTTTTGATCTTCTGTATCTAATTTTTTTTTGTTCTTTTTTTTTAGCTACACATACACAGATCTCTATCAATTAGCTGAAAGGGTGTCTCACCATATGCAGAATTCTAAAGAGATGTCTTTTGGGAGATGACATGTCAGGGAAATGCCTTGGAGAGACCATGAAAAATGCATGAGCATTCTAATAATGGTTCTAGCTGGCCAGTCACATGACTGATAGGAATCTTTTTTTAATTGGGAATATAGCCAAAACTGTTAGCATCCTCAAAAAGTCCTGAGTCAGCTTCATATATCTCTCTTTTTGTTCCATTTGTGGCTAAGGGAACTCAGTGACTCTTTTTCTTATATCCAGTGAGAAACCATCTAGGAAGAGGAGCAAGTCTTGGGATCTTTTCCCTTTGAGACCATATGATCCCGAAAAATTATCCTGAGTCCATAGGTTTTTTTTTTCCTTCACTCTTTTCTGTTCTTAAGCATAAGCTTAAATTGTTCTGACCATAAGCTTCAGGAATGCAGGAGTCTTAATTCAAGCTGGGTTTTGCAGCTTATTGATGCAATGAAGGACATTTGGGACTGCAACCCAATGGAAGGATTAATCTGGCAGTCTACATGAACATGGTAGGACCAATGCAATATAACAACTGAGATAAATTTTGAACCTGTTCCCGAAGAGACCAACATGGTCTTGGGGAATGTATGTCCTCGTGGCATTAGGAAAAATGTTTATATGTTGTTCTTGCTCTCTCTATATTTTGTAAAAGCCAATCCTGGTTAAATGGTTAAACAGAAACAGGAAACTAATAATAGAAGTTTCCCTAATAGGAGGAAAACAAGCCAGTGAGTGCTCCAGATAATGGAAGACAAAATAGATGCCCACAAATCTCTCAGGGTACTCTAGAGAAATATAGCCTGCCTGACCCTAAGAATGGGACCAAAGTGATATTCTATATAAGTAAAGTTTAGTTCTTAATTTAAAAATCATTAAGTTTTGTTGTTTTAATTTTTACTCTGATTATTGAATAAAAATATCTTCTTCATGATAAACCATGCAATGAATTTTTGCATTTAAAAAATAAAATTCCTTGGGTTCACATACTGACAAAATATTCTCTGCTCAAATTCATTTGCAGGGAAACCAAAGATCAGTTGAGAAATGTTTTGTTTGTTTTTTAATTATCAGAACTTTGTTAGTTATGTGTAATAAAAACTTTGATCTCTGTCTCAGTCAGAAGGATCACAAAGGTTTAATTTTAGTCTAGGACATTCCACCTAGATTTTGCTGACTAAATGACTATTTGCCTTCCTTTATCAGGGAATAGTTCTAGCTACAAAAAGTATTCATGTAGTATGAAATGAGTAGACTGCTGAATCTCTTGTTAGATAGATCTGAAATGGATCCAATCCCTAAGGCACTGACTTTGTGATTTTGTTTTTTTGTCTCAGTTTCTTCATCTATAAAATGTAGATAATTACTATCCAAGGTTGTTTATGGATCAAATAATATAATATTTATAAAGCACTTTGCAACCCTTAAAACACTATATAAATGCTGTTAAGTAACAGCTTACTACTACCATACTCTAGCAGAATGAAACTGGAATGACTAAGTCAATCCTGTAGAAATGAACCTGGTAATAAGAAATAAGAAAAACTTAGGAAGACTTATATGAATTGATGCAAAGTGAAATGAACAGAACCAGTAGAACAGTGTACACAGTCACAGCAATGTCTTACGATGATCAACTGGGAATGGACTTCACTATTTTCAGCAATACAATGATTCAAAACAATTCCAAATGACTTCTAGTGAAAAATGCTATCTACCTCCAAAGAAAGAACTGATGGAAGCTGAATGCAGATTAAATCATACATTAAAAAAAAAAACTTTCTTTATTATTTCGGGGTTTTGGTCTATGTTTTATTTTACCATATGGCTAATATGGAAATTTTTTGCATAACTTCATATACATAACACATCTCAAATTGCTTCTTGAGAAGGGAGGAAAGAGAAGAAAATTTGAAACTCAAATTTAAAAAGAAAACAAATGTTTAAATGTTTTGTTTATATGTAATTGAGAAAAATTAAATTGAAGTTAAATTTTAAAAAAAGAAATGAAACTGAAAGCTATTAGCAAGGAGCTAAGTAGTATATTAGCAGAGAGGAAATAGTGAGATCAGTAATGAGGAGAGTAGGGATGTCACATCCAATGAGGAGATACCTAACCCAGTGAAGAGCAGATTCATGAACCCTGTGGATCAATGCACCTAGCAACAATGCTGAGAGATCAGAAGATAATATCACCAGAAAACACCAGGGGTCCTGCAGCAAAAGAGGTATGAGAATCTCAAGTATAATCCCTACACATGTTCATTCTACTGACTGGTTTATATAATTGTGAGGGAATATGCCTTAGGTTTAAGATGAAATGTTCTATTGTAAATCTTCTTAATACATTATTCCTTTGAATGTCTTTAACCTCTGTCCTCTGACTGACATTGGTCTAGCTTTGCAATTTGTCATTTTGAGTGTTTGTGGACCCACAGAGAACTGTGCATCTGTGGCTATTCTAGGGTATCCATATATAAGAGAGAAATGTCATCTGTATCATACGCAGAAAAAAAGTGAAAAGTAAACTAGACCAAACAGTCCTATATGGAGACATCTGCCTCTTAACCCTCTTCCTACTCTACTCACTGATTGTTGGATATAAATAGGATGTAATCCTGACTGCACACAACTATGATTGTGAAAAGATGGGTAGGAATATGCACTGCTCAGCTAAGACAATGGACTAAAATGAGAAATTTAATACTTTTTCTGCACACCTAAGGATCATGAAAGAGGGGAAGCTTATTCCCAACCTCTTCAGCTAAGTGGGATTCATAACAGAAGGAGCAATGTCAGATCTCCCTTTCTTCTTCTGCCTCCCAGCCACCATCTTTACTCCAGGATTATAATATTATATATTAATTATCATTATTTTAATATATGTTAATTAATATATATTAATTGTTATGACATTTCTAATATAATAATGTGATATGAGTAATATATAATGTAATCTAAAATATTATAATAATTATTATATATATATATATATTGCATTTATACTACCATTTTCAGTCATCTCCCTGTCACTGGACTGCAGCATCACCACTATTCTAGAATCCTTAGTCATCTAAGCTATAAAAACCTTCATCTCTTCTGGAACTCCAAAGAACATCAGAGGAAAACAGAAATTACAGACTGATTGCATCTCTTGATCTTATTTCTGACTAATTTCTGAATCTTTCATCTCCAGATGCGGAGTAGGTGGTATCTTGGATCCAGAACAACATTGTTCTGGGAAATATTTCACAAGAGACTCTATGGGAAAAGAAGATATGCGACACACTTTTAAATTTAATCTGCATTACCAACATTTATTTTCATGACTTTCTTAAGTCTAGACAATCAACAAAATAATAAACCAGCAATGGTTTTCAGCTTTTGTCAAATGAGTTATAAATGCTCACTCTGAAAACTTAATAGTTGACTTTCTAAAACTGGAAAGTGTTGGATCCAACACATCACTGGCTGAAAAGAAAACCATTCAGAAAGATTACAAGGCATTAGGGTACAATTCAATCAATAAATAAGCATTTATTAAGTGCTCATTGTGTGCAAGTTAAGTAATAGGGATAAAAAGACAAATTTGAAATAGTCCCTGCACTCAAATTGTTTACATTGTACAACACAGAAAAATAAATAAATACAATATATATTCAAAGCAAAAGGAGAGGAGATTTGCTATTTCAGCATCTGGAAGTTTACATAGAATTTAAGTCACGTAATAAGCATTTATTAAGCATCTACTATGTACTAGGCACTGTGCTAAGTGCTGAAAATACAAAGAAAGGATTATATATAATGCCAGACAAAGCTTTGATTGACACCACTGCTTCAGCTGGTCCATCTACTCTTAACTCATTTGCATCTGTTCTGACCTGAGACTGCTCTCATCTCTGCTTTCCTCTGCCAGGAACTGCCAGGTCACCAATTGCTGCCAGTCATTAATTCTGCCTCCCTGTTTGTGTGTTCCTGAAAGGGAGAGGTCCTGATCAAAAAAGGGTTGTGGAATAATATACTTGTCTCTTCCTCTGTCTCTCATCCTCATGTTTTCTGTGAGCAAGTTTTTTTTCCAGGTATAGGAAACCCCAAGGACTCAAGGCTTCCCAATCTTGCCTTCAAAAACTCTAGCTAGTGATCTTCCTTCAATTTAATGATATCTCTGGGTGAGGAGTTAAAACTAAATTAATATTAGTTGACTTCCAGGTTGACATCTCTATTTCAGTGTACAAAAAAACTAGTATAACATTTCTAGGATGCTGGAGACACTAACAATAGGAAGGATAGGTAAGGGCTCTTCTCTATATAACAGACCGATACAAATCACACAATAGCTGCTTTAAAATGCCTATCATAAATGTGGAAATATGTTTAGAGAATTGCACATGTTTAATCTGTATTGGATTACTTGTTGTCTAGGAGAGGGGAGAGAAGGAAAGGAAGGGAGAAAAACATGAACTATTACAAGGATGAATGTTGAAAACTATCTTTGAATACATTTGAAAAATAAAATAAAATATTTATCATTAATTGATTGTCATCCTGAATTCTAAGACCCAAGGAAGAATACAATGTTTCTATTCCCTTCCCATGTGTCCCTCTCTTCCAGTAATTCAGATCACTATCCAAAAGCCTGAATGGTTTAGCATATATCCAGAAAAATAATCTTAAACCTACTTTAAAGGCAATTCCAAATTCAATTAACACTAGATCTGACATATTTAATTGAGTTTTTGAAAACCTACAATTCTAGTTCAACCAAACTCTATTTTCTCTCTAGTGTTCTAAGCTCTGTGACCTTCACAGTTTGCCTTTCCTGCACACCTCAACTAACCCCATGTATTGGAGTAAGTGCTGAATCTGTGATTAAATTTTCAGGAATTTTGTGAGCCAACTGCACAGTTTAATCATTTCCTTCAAATCTAATATTATTTATTGATTTTAAAGAATTGGTGTCAACTGCAACAGGGTGTATTTTCAATATATTATTATCTACTTTAAGTGAGTTTGGCCTTAGTAATAAATATTTGAAGTGAATTTAATTGCATTTTGTTCTGATTGGTGCTAATATAATGATGAGAAGAAAGTCTGAAGTAATTATGGAATTGTTGGAAATTTTTCTAAAATTATCATTTGCTGGGGCAGCTTAGTAGGGCAGGAGAGTTGATCATTTTAAAATATTTCTAAATAAGATTTATCCCATTTATCACCAATTCAATAAAAATCAAACCAGACTAGAAAATAAATCAAAGTACTTGAAATTGAAATGATTATAGTAGGTTGATTACTGGGACTGAAATGGAAAGTATGTAGTTAATGAGCTACTTTTGTTGTATGGTGCATATATCCTCTATTATAGGTGCATTTTTCTCACTCTTCTTTGGTTTAGTAAAGAGATTAACTAAAAATAATTTCTTGCTTTAATCATTGACATCAGTGAAGAATTTTCATTACTTTAAACTTCAAGTTTAAGCCATCAAGATCAACTAATGTTCAAAAAGCAGAAAAATTAATTAAATGTGTCCTACAACCTTTGGAAAATTCTAAAATTGATACTAGAAATCATGACTCTCAAGCTGAAGATAAAGCCATTAATTTTAAAAAATATTCTATTAAATAAAATGATAATTTAATGTTCTTCCTAGGCATAAATTACTAGAAAATATAATTTGACACATGAACTTAACATCTTTGTCAAACAGAAACAATGGAGAATGGAATTGTAATTATCTGGATTTATTAGAACCATCTATTTGGCTTTCTGAAGAGCTAACTTTGCCATAGATAGCTACTGAAAAAATAATCATGTCGTTTAAGTGAAATTTTAAAACATGAAACTGACTTGAATAATTTTCAAAATTTTGTAGATAGTAACATGGAATCAAACAATATTCCAATCCCTGCAACTATGAAGCTGCAAGAAGAAGCAGATGATGTGGTTTCGAATTCTATTTGTTAACTGTGTGACTTTGGTTTAGTAAAATAACTTTAATATGGGGGAGAGATGATCTCTAAGGTGGCTTGTAGATCTAAATCTGTCACTCTATGAAAGGGTCCATTGGGAAACCCTTCTCTGTACAGGACAGCAGATGGCACCACAAGCGGGGATTTTTAAAAACAAAACCAAAAAAAAAAAAAAAAAAATCAAAATTCCGCTTTTTGTTTATGCAAATAGCCAATTCCCCTTAAATTTCCCTGAAACGGCTCTCTCCCTCCTCCCCACATATGCCCTCCTCCTTCCCTCCCCTTCATGTCTCCCCCATCACCCTCCCCGCCCCGATCTCTCTCATTCCAGAGTGCATGAAGCAGCTGTGGGGAGAGTCACGGACCCCTGCGCAGGCTTAGAGAATGTGAGTGGAACTGATTGGGGAGAGGGAAGGGGTAGGCACTGGATAAAGAGGAGGTAGACTTTCTCCTGCTGCCCTCATTTTCTCCCTGCCCTCATCCCCAAGATGAAACAACTTCTGACTTCGGTGGTCCCTGAGGACTACAAGGATCAAAGATCACATTTCTTTTCTGTCCCACATTTGGTGGCAGATAATAGTGAGGGGGCAAGTAGCATGGTAAAAAGACAGGGCACCCAATTTTCCCAAATGAACATCATCCATGCAGAACTTACCCTCGCTCCCAGAGTCCTTTGCAACAACCAGCAGAAACCATTATTTGAAGGATTTGGCTTAGAAATCTAGACCCACCCATCTCCCCCTTCCCCCGCCCCAGCTCCCTCCTTCCATCTCCAACCTAATATTATTTTGTTTCTGATTCACCCCTGTTCTGGGAAAACGAAATCTCTGCCCTGGATGGAGGAGGGGAAAGTGAAAGGGAGGAAATCAGAAAGCAAAGAGGAGGTCAACGATCTCAGGACCATTGTACCATCCGACTGTGGCACTGACCAAAATGATAATGTTTCTTCTCCACCCTACTCAACACCATAGGGAAGACCATTACCTAATTCCCTCATCTCATCTCTAGCCTGTGTTTTCTTATTACATTTAACAGGTCAGTCTGGTGCCTTTTGGGATTCCTCCTACTCTGTAAGATAGGAAGCTCCAAACCCCTCACCCATGAGCTCTATGGAGAAGTGACATCCCCTATGTACCCCAAGCCATACCCTAACAACTACGATTACACCACAGAGATCGTGGTCCCCAGGGGCTACATTGTGAAACTTGTCTTCTGGCAGTTTGATCTGGAACCATCTGAAAATTGTTTCTATGACTATGTCAAGGTATTCAGTTGGGGAAGGGGATGAAGAAGGGGATGGAGAAGGGGATGTCAAGGTGAAGAGAATTCAAAGACTCATGTAGACTTCAAGGACTGAGGATCCTCCCCCAACCCTGACTCCCCACTCTCTGATTGGGATGGGGGTGGGGATTACAATACAAAGGTCTGTCCTCTTAATATTCACTTAACATTTACTGAATCCTCATGAAATGCCAGTCATTGAATAAACCTTCAGTCTCTGCCTTCCAATAAATAAAATCCAAGACAGAGAAGTAGGTTGCTACTGGTAAAGAAATACTATTATCAGAAATAGTCACTATCTAATATTTTTTCCAAAGGGTAAGATTTTCCAAAGGGAAGGGACTCTTTTTTTCTTTTTTTCTCCTTCATAAATGACTATGATATAATCACTAAAGGCATCAAATTTTATATATATAATGTAGTTTTAATTGGAAGTCTAGGGACAGCTAGGTGGTACAGTGATTAGAGCATTGGTCTTGGAGTCAGGAAGATCCCAAGTTCAAATCCCACCTTAGACACTCACTAGCTATATGATCACAGACAGATCACTTAATTCTGATATCTTCATTCCTTCCCAAAAAAGTCTGTCAGTGAATTAGTTATTTGATGCCATGGATCAGATATATAGAAGTCTCATCCAATGAAGAGGGTAACCAAGGTACTTCTGAAAAATATGCCAGATTAGCAATAAAAATTTGGTTCAAATCTTAATTCTGTTACATAAAAGCTGTGATCTGAGGCAAATCAATTCATCTCTCCAAGGCTCAGTTTCCTTATATATAAAATGAGAGAATTGAACTAAGTGACCCCTAAGGTCTTTTTTAGATCTAAATCTCTGGCCCTGTGGTTTTAAATAGCATTGTCACCCCATATTTTCTACTAGCTAGCTAAAGGGACCTTAAGCTTGATTTTCTCTACCTGCCACATGAATTAATCACCATACCAGCCCCCTCCCTCTAATAGGACTTAGAGAGAGCTATATGATTCACTCTGTAAATGTCTGACCACAGGTGGATGGTCTTTTAGCAAATTATCCCCTCATCTTTGTTTCTCTCCCTTCTGTTTTCAACTGAGATAGAGCCTGTGACATTCTAAGAGATTGCATTTTAGGAGATAAAAGATAAAACATATTGATTTTAGTTCCTTGTTATCTGTTCCTTGATCTTTTTTAACGTAATATTAAAGGACATCTGGGATATAAGGAAAGGGGCTTTAAAAAAAATTCCCCTTTCCAAGTTTTTAGAGAGGTCTTTAGAAAAGTGAATGAGAAAATTGGGTAAGTGGGCTACAGGAGACAAATGTTGCTGTACATACCTGTATCAGCCTATAGGAGGCTGACTTTACATAACCAGGGTAAGTGACCAGAGGTGGAAGCCTTAAAATTTAGATTTGTATGAAGTACATTGTGCAGCCTTGGGGTCTTTAAGTCCATAAGTGTCCTAGAAATTAAAAGATGAAAAATGCTAAGAGCACATTGTCTGGTAGAAAAGTAAGGAATAAAGGGACCAAAGAGAGGGGAAACAAAATCCCAGGTAGGGAAAGAGTTGGTAACATTAAAATAGGAGGAGAGGGGAAGGAGGGGGAATAATGAGGGTTGGGAGCTCTTAGCAAGGGCTCCTGAAATAGGTTAGTACTATGTAAAGACTGTTAGTAAAGTCAATGGAAGCTACTGAAGGAAGAATTTAGTATCATCTTCGGTCCCTAGAAGTCATACGTTCCTTAATTTAGAGCTAAAAGGGATCTTTTAAACATTTATTCACAGCAGCCAGAATATGGTGGTAGGAAAGGCTGGCGGGGGTTGGGGTGGCAGTGATGATTATCTGTTCAGTTAATCAAATGGACCCTTCAGGCAAGACAGAAAGGGAGTGACTCTCACTGACTTGCCATTTGGTTGGGAATCTTTTCCTTAATTTTTCTTGTTAGATCTCTGCTGATAAGAAAAACTTGGGTCGATTTTGTGGGCAACTGGGATCCAAAGCAGGCAATCCTCCTGCCCAGGAGTTTGTGTCCCAGGGAAACCGTATGTGGCTAACATTTCATACTGACTTCTCCAATGAAGAGAATGGGACCAGCATTTTCTACAAAGGTTTCCTGGCCTACTTCCAAGCCGTGGGTGAGTATGTACCACTATTGGACTTTAATACCAGCCATGACATTAGGGGGTCAATTTTCATGGACTAAAGGGTATCCATGGTAACAGATTGAAAAAGAGGTTCAGGAATCTGTCATAAACCATAGAATACTGAAGCATGATCTTGGTTCCTTTCCCCAACACACCTGTAAAAGTAGCCTCTAGAAAGCAACACAAAATCCTGACATGTCATCAGTAGGTATTACCCATGGGGTCTAGCCTACCATTAAAAAGTTCCATTACCAAGAGCAAGAACCAAGATTCTGTTCTTAAGGTTTTCCATGAAAAACTCCTTTAGAAAGATTCCTTCTTCACAACATGGCATTTTTACTTTTTTTGTTGTTGTTTGCTTGAGTTTCATTTTCTTTTTCATTTTTTTTGTTTTTTGATCTGATTCTTCTTGTCCAGCAAGATAATTGTATAAATATGTATGCCTATATTGGATTTACATTTTTTTTTACCATATTTAACATATATTAGATAACTTGCCATCTAGGAGAGGGGGTAGGGGAAAGGGGGAGAAATTGGAACACAAGATTTTACAAGGGTCAATGATGAAAATTTATCCTTCCATGTTTTGAAAATAAAAAGCTTCAATTAAAAAAAAGAAAGATTCCTCCTCCGATCCCACAACAAAAAATTATTGAAACCTTTCTTTGCTGATAATCTTCCAGATATGGATGAATGTAGTATCCAGGGCAATGACAACGAGGAGAGCTCTAAGTCGGGGCTTCGGTGTGAACATTTGTGCCACAATTCAATCGGCAGTTACTTCTGCTCCTGCCGCCCTGGTTATGAGCTCCAAGATGATGGACACTCTTGCCATGGTAAGAACCAGGTGGTGGGAAACAGGGAAGCTTCTAAGTTATAGAGGGAAGAGTGACTAAAAGACAAATCAGGAAAAGAGCCTTTTTTGTGAACTTCCAACTGGCCTTATAATTGCAGCGGAGTGCAGTAGTGAGCTATTCACAGAAGAATCAGGGTACATCACCAGCCTCGAGTACCCCAAGGCTTATCCTCCTGACATGCGCTGCAACTATAGCATCCGTGTAGATCGGGGCCTAACTATCAACCTTGAGTTCTTAGAGCTTTTTGAAATTGATGACCATCAGCAAGTTCACTGCCCCTATGACCAGCTCCAGGTACAGAATCTTTTCCCTTACTTCCATATTACTTCTCTGCTATTCCTCTGTTTGGGGTATGGTGGGTACAGAACAAGAAAATTTCCTGCCATCAAAGTCTCAGCATGTCAGATCACACCAATTCCAAAGTATAGGTAGGCCTGCCTGTACACCAGCCAGAAATATCTACTCTATCTCAGGTGGCTCAACATTTCAAGTGCATCCTTGGTAATAAGTTGGAACATTGACTTCTCTTTTTCTTCCCTCTTACATACCACCAGATCTATGCCAGTGGGAAGCTCCTGGGAGAGTACTGTGGAATGAAGAGTCCTGGGATCATCAACACCAGCAGCAATGCTGTGGATGTGTTGTTCTTCACAGATGAGTCAGGAGACAGCCGTGGCTGGAAGATCCACTATGCCACTGAAAGTAAAGAGCACCCCACCCAGTCCACCCCACCACCTAACCCCAACTTGGCATCCCCATTTGCAAAGACAAAACCTGGAAGGGAGAAGACAAAAAGTGAAAAGTGAATGGCCCTGAAATTCATATTCATCTCCATTATTCCTCAACAGTTATCAAGTGTCCACAGCCAAAGACCCTTGATGAGTTCACCGTTATCAGTAAACCCCAACAACAATTTCAGTTCCGTGATTACCTCATTGTGACCTGCAAAACTGGCTACCAACTCACAGAGGTGAGAACTCAGGGCAGGGGAGAAAGCCTGATCTCAACATAATTACTTAATTAGGATAAAATCCATTTCGGGCAAGTCTTCATTTCAAGGGGAGGTCAATAGGAAAGGGTCACCTCAACTCCAGGGTCTGCTTCTTTGAAAAAAGAACATGATTTGGTCATCCAATCCAGGGAAAACCAAGGCTTTGAAAGACTCATTCATACTAACCAAACTCACAAGGGAGCTATTAACAAATCAGAATGCTAATTTGCTATTTGCAGAAAGGGGTATTAATAGATGCCTAGTGCATTAATAGCAAATTAGTTTTTTAGAAAATAGACAGAAAAATAGCAAATTAATAGAAATCATGTCCAGAAGAAGAAAGTTGATAGTCCCACTCCATTCTTCCCTAGGCAGACCAGTTATGGGGCCCTGAACATTTATATAACACTCACTCAACTAAGTGTTTTACGATTATTATCTCACTTGCTCTTGACAATAGCTCTGCAAAAATAGGTATCATTATTTATTTCGTTTTATAGTTGAGGAAACTGAGGCAAAATCACAAAATAATAAATGTCTGAAGCTGGTTTGAACTTACAATTTCCTATCTCCAAGCCTGGTATTCTAACCACTTTACTACCTAACTGATGTGTGATTTAAGGAGTCATTTAAGTCTTTAAATTTTTGAAGGGCTGTTATATACAAGTAAATTTTTTCTGCTTGACTCCAGAAGGCAAAACTAGGATTAAAGGGTGGAAGCTAAAGAGAGACAGGTTTGGACTTAGTTTAAGGAGAAATTGACTAATAATTAGAACCCTCCCATAGAGGCTCTTGAAATTCTCTGTAGAAATTCATCTTAGCATTCACTAGTAATTATTATGGGAGGTTGTTGTGGACAGGAATCAACATGTATGGTAGGATTGAGTAGAAGTCATCTAAGATCTTTTCCTCTGTCTGCCTCAGTTTCCTTATTTGTAAAATGAAGATCTTATAATCCCTACCTCTCAAGATTGTTGTGAGGATCAAATAAGATTATAAATGTAAAGCATTTAGCACAGTTTGGTACATAATAAATGCTATATAAATATTAACTGTTATTATTATCATCATTATCATTATTGTTAGAGTCATGATTCAATTTCCCTTGTTCTAGCACATACTGAGGGCAGCCAGGAAGACCCAAGTTCAAGTCTAATCTCAGCTATGTGACTCTGGGCAATTCACTTAATCCAGTTTGCCTTAGTTTCCTTTTCTGTAAAATGAGCTAGAGAAGAAAATTGCAAACCATTCAAATATTTTTATCAAGAAAACTACAAATAGGGTCACTGAAACAAATGAAAAAAGTTACTGACTATACAATCCTCGTCCAGCCACTCAATTCTTAATCTGTTTCTTGGCTATAAAATGGGAATAATACTTCATGTACTTGTATTACTACCTCACATGATTGTGAGCAAAATGCTTGGAAACCTTAAAGCAATATACAAGATGTCCCAAAGTTTTAGTGAAGTTTTAAGCTATGAAAGCAATTTTAAGCTTCAATAACTTAAATAAATTTAATTAATAACTAAGTTAATTTAATGTTTACAATTTAATGGCTTAAATAGTTTTAATAGCTTTAAATTGTACTAAGACTTCTGGAAATCCTGTATGAATTTTAGTTATTATTGAATATATAAATAGAATAAAAGGAGCCAGATAAGTTGCTCTTCTTCCTTATAAGTAAATTTCTGTCTAAATTGACCTGAATAGGTTTTCTAAAAGAACACCATTTTCTCTAGACTGCACTAGAGATTTCAGTAAGGAAGGTAAATGATCTACACCTGTGAAGATTGTTTGCAGAGAAGAGAATCCTTATTAATGCATCTGCATCTGATATAACATTTAAATTTTAGGTCTATTTCCCAAATTCTTCATTTATTTCTTCTAATTCAGTTGATATTCATAATATTCCAATAACAATATCCTCTTTTTTCTCCTCCCTTGATTTTTACCCAAAAAATGTCTTTTGTACTTCCCCTGCAAAAGTTCTTATATGCACTAAATTTTTTGAGATAGTTATACTCTTCAGACCTCCCCTACTATTTATCTCTTCCTTAGCTCCAAACTCAGAAAAGCAGTTATTCTCCTTAAGATAAACCTAATGCCTAAATCTAAAGATTTTTTCTAAATTCTCATCTTCTTTGAAAGATTTAATACTATTGATCACCTCCTCCTAGACACTCATTCTCCTCTGGTATTTCATGACACCAATTTCTCCTCAATCTCCTCCTGCCTCCCAAACCACAATTTCTCAGTCTTTACTTTGTTAGATCTTCATCTATGTCATGCTCACTTACTTTTGGTATAGCCCAGTGCCTATATTCAATTGCTTTTCTCATCAGTTCTTATGAGTTCAAATGATCATTTCTATGCAAATGGTTCCCAGATCTATGTATATAGCTCTAGGCTGCTTCCTGTGTTCCAGGACCACATCAACTATCCTTTGTTAACCTTTAATGAGCCAGGAAGGGTACTGGTGGGATAGGATTCATGGGTTCAAGCAACAGTATTTCCAATTCAATTCAATTCAACAAACATCTATTAAATATTTGATGTGTGCTTGATAGGGACTGGAGTTCAAAGACTTTTTATTATAATAAGTGTTTTGACAGATACACAAATAAGTGTTATAAAAGAGGGGAATATGATATGGGCAAAGGAGAATCAGGCAAAGTTTTCTTAAAACAAGTTACACAGGTGACGCTTACTTGCATCTTTCTCTATTATCTCTTTCCTCCTTCGTTCTAACCTCACATAAATAGTTATTTATGAGAAATTTAGAAAAGGATGGTTAGAAAGTCTTTAAGGAGAAGATGGTACCTTAATTGGGTATAAAAGAAGAAGGAAAAAAAAGATAAATTTTAACAGAAGTTGGGAGAGGTTGTCTATTCCAGTGGTTCTCAAACTTTTGTTCTTAGTATCTTTATACTATTAAAAATTATTGAGGATCTATCCAAAGAGTTTTTGTTAATATGGGTTATACTGATGGATATTTATCATATTCGAAATAAAAACTAATTTTGAATTTGTAGACCTTCTGAGAGGGTTTCAGAGACTCTCAGGATTTACTTTGAGAACTACTCCAGGTATAAAGGACAAAAATGGGGAGTAGTGCCAGGAAGAGGAAGAATTTTAGATAAGGTTAGAAAGATCAATTGGAACCAGGTTGCTTTATAACCAGGGACAAAACTTTCTCATTTTGTGTCTCTGTAAAAAGGGTCAAAAACATCTCCAAGGAAAGAGAGAAGAACAAGCAGTAAGTTGCTAGACTTGAGAAGGCCGGAGAACTTTAGGGTAGGAGAGCAGCAGAAACAGTAATAGGAAATGTCATCACATCACTAATTTCTCCCAACAGCCACTTTTGCTACCATAAAATGTTCTCTTTCCTCCAAAAACCAGGGGAACCAGAAACTGAAGTCCTTCACTTCTTTCTGCCAGGATGATGGCACATGGCACCGAGCTATGCCCCGCTGCAAGAGTAAGTGACAGCTGGCAGGGACACCATCCCCAGTGAGACTTGCTCTCTTCACAGAGAGGGGAAATACAACTCAAAAGGTGAAGATAAAGGGTGTTGGGCTAAGCACCTTGCCATGACATCTCTCCTTTTTTTTTTTTATTTTGTTTAATAATAACTTTATATTGACAGAATCCATACCAGGGTAATTTTTTACAACATTATCCCTTGCACTCGCTTATGTTTCGATTTTTCCCCTCCCTCCCTTCACCCCCTCCCCTAGATGGCAAGCAGTCCTATATATGTTAGATATGTTGCAATATATCCTAGATACAATACATATTTGCAGAACCAAACAGTTATCTTGTTGCACAGGGAGAATTGGATTCAGAAGGTAAAAATAACTCGGGAAGAAAATCAAAAATGTAAATAGTTCATATTCGTTTCCGAGTGTTCTTTCTTTGGGTGTAGTTGTTTCTGTCCATCATTTATCCATTGAAACTCAGTTAGGTCTCTTTGCATGACATCTCTCCTTGCTGCCTCCCCTCCCCCCAGCTCAGTTCCTCGAGAAATATGGTCTAAATTGGAGAAGAAGCCTATATAATTTCAAATCATTGCTCACCAATAGTGAAAAGTTTGGTTGGCTCCTCCAGGAAGTTTCTTTCATTCTTCTTGCCACAAAAGTGATCCACTTGTAGGAAAAGCCTCTTTTCCCAAAAACCTTCATTCAATAATCTATTTTTTGAGCAGAAAGCTCTTTACTCTCTTAATGAGTCTGTTCAATCAACTCTTTATTTGGGGCTTAAATAGTGCTAGTACCACTATATTGGTAATAAGGATACAAGAAAAATTGAAATAGTACCTGCTTTCAAAAAACTTACATTCTATTTAAAGAAATCACTTGTTTGAGTGTATTTATATGCATGTATTATATTGTATATCTATATATTTATGTATAAGTATACACATATACTTTATAAAAATAAAAATATTTTTATTTTTTCATGATTTCATGAAAAAAGCAAATAGAAAAAAAAAGAGGAAGGAGTGGTAACTGACAGCCAGGGAATATCAGGAAAAGATTTTTCTTTCATATAGAAAATGTTTGATGCTAAAAAGATAGACGTGAGAAAGGAAGGAATTCTGAGCATTGGGAACAGCCTGGACTAAGGTATAGAGTTAAAGTATTAATCATGAGGAACAATCAAGTCAGTTTGGATGAACTGAAGAGTGCATGAAAGGGAATGTATGTTTGGTAGGGAAGTTTGGAATCAGATTGCAAAATTCTCTATAAATACCCAGCTACCCTTTCTTTGATCCCTACTCCACTCTGTTGTTTCCTATAGTTGTGAACTGTGGAGTTCCCCAAGATCTACCTAATGGAAACTTCAACTACATTACTAAGGAAGGGGAAAATACCTACCAATCTGAGATCCTCTACACTTGCCGGGAGCCATATTATCAGATGGCAACTAAAGAGGAAAGTGGTAAGTCTTCATCAGGAAAGGACTAGTGGAAATCTGGGACAAGGTAGATTGTCCTTCTCTCTTCTACCATCCCAGAACAAAAAGTGTCTCTTCACTTTGTTATTTAGGTCTTTCTCTTCAACAAAGGTGAATCTTAGAGGACCAGCCCTGGAGTCAGGAGGACCTGAGTTGAAATCTAGCCTCAGACATTTAACACTCACTAGCTGTCTGGGCAAATCACTTAACTTCGATTGCCTCAAAAAAAAAAAAAAAAAAGTGAATCTTCTCCCATAATAGGCCAAAAAAAAAAAAATATATATATATATATATATATATATATATATATATATATCATATTCAAAAATGTTCCTAAAGTTTGATGAACTAGAGATAATATCTGGACTTTTGGATTTGGAGGGGTCTCATTCCTGGCATTGGGCACTAACTCAGAACTTGCCGGACAGAAGAAAGAGGTGGTTCTTTTGGCTAATGCTAAAGAAACACTATCCCATGCACAACTACCAAGATGGAAATATATCAGCTCTTCTCCCTTCCACAGACACCATTTGGTTTGTCCTTAAGAGTTGTTCTCATTCATGATTTTCACCCAGTTTCACATGTAAATTTATATAAATTCTATGTATGGTTCACAATATGATTTACGCTTGGTAATTCATGCCCTTCTTCCAAAGATGGCCATGGTCATGATTAATGGTCACCTATGTGGGCCTAGCCCTTAAAGTAAGGCTTTCACAATAAATGGTCTCCTATTCAACTATGAAGAATCTCCAAGGAAGTACATATCCCAGTCTCTCTCTTTTGCTTGTTCAAGTATTTAGATACTGCACGTCACAATCAGGAAGTTCATCCTTAAGTCAGACTAAGTTTTTACTTACTGCTGTATAGCTAGCAAAGAGCCTGGCACATAGTAGGCATTTAATAAATGTTGAATGTTAAACAAATGAACACTATTCAATCCATTTCCTCGTTGCAGCTTTCACATATATAGTCCCTAATAGTCACCCATTGTGTACTATTCAAAGCTCTGTCCAAGGGAATACTTTTTGCATTCATATAGTACCTAACATTTTGCGAAGGGCTTTCCTCGCAACTATGAGGTAGTTCATGCAGAGTGTCATCCCATTTTAAAGATGGGGAACCTGAAACCAAGAGAAGTGAAACAATTTATCAGTAAACAACTTTTAAGTACTGGAACTCAAAATCTTATCTCCCGACTCAAAGTCCGCTGCTCTATTCACTTCTCTATGTTGCCTCTCCAGAAAGAGATATGAGAAGGAAAAGAGTAGCTAACATTTTAATATGAAAAATGGAAGATAGAGACACAAGTAAAGAAATAACAATTATAAAGAAAATGCTACTAAGTACAAATTACCAGTTACATTCATATATGTCTGTCTATATATCATCTATGCATATATAATATATAGATATAGATGGATAGATAGATTTCTGAAATCTAGGATTGAGCCATCCCCCAACAATCAAAAAAAAAAAAAAAAAAAGCAAAATAGTGTCTATACCACATTTCTGTTCGTAAATTAATTATTAGGTAGTTTAACTAATGGCTTCTGTCCTAGAGAGCTGTAAATATATAAACTGCATTTGTTGAGTTCATATTTGATTTTACTCCTTAATGGCAGCTAGGTGGCACAATAGATAGAGCACTGGGCTTAGAATAAGAAAGACTCATGTTCATGAGTTCAAATCCTGCTTCAAATACTTCAAATACTCACTTAGCCCTGTTTCCCTATTTTCTCATATGTAAAATGAGTTTGAGAAGGAAATGACAAATGACTCCAGTATCTTTGCCAAGAAAACTCCAAATGGGGTCACAAATGGTGGGACACAACTGAAATGATCAAGCAACAATTACTCCTTGGTTCTGAAAGCTGTGGTAATTCCTACTATTGTCTTTATAAACTTTTTCACTTCAATTCCTAATCTCTTCTTTTATCTTGAAGTTCATTCAGTAAATTAATTTTTCAACCTCTTCCCTACCAGCTTAATCATATCTTCTTTTTTTTTCTTTAGTGACATATACCTGCACAGCCGAAGGCATCTGGAAAGACAACTATGGAAACAAGATTCCTCAGTGTTTACCAGGTGAGCAAAGACCCATTGGGATTATTAAGAAAAGAAGACATTCTAGTCGGGGAGAAGGGAGTCGGAAGAGAAAACAAGTAAAGGGTCAAGATCTTAACAGTGATTGGATGAAGGTAGGGTGAAATAAGGAAGAATGGGCTTGATGAACATAAGATGATTTGGTCTTCTTTCTTTTTTTCTCTTTTTCCAGTGTGTGGGAAGCCAATTAATCCTGTATTTGAAAATCAGCGCATCATTGCAGGGAAAAATGCTCGGTTGGGCAATTTCCCTTGGCAAGTTTTCACCAACATTTATGGACGTGGAGGTGGGGCACTACTAGGTGACAGATGGATACTTACAGCTGCCCATACCATCTACCCTAAGGAATATCCTTCAGGGCAGAATACATCTATCCATGTATTCTTGGGTCATACAAATTTGGATGAAATCATGAAAATGGGGGCCCACCCCATCCGCAATGTCTTCATCCACCCAGGCTATGATCAAAGTGATATGAACAACTTTGACAATGACATTGCTCTTCTAGAGCTGGAGGACAGTATCCCCCTAGGTCCCTACCTCCTTCCCATCTGTCTTCCAGATAATGAAACCTTATATGAAAAGGGATTCATGGGCTATGTCAGTGGCTTTGGAATAGAAGACCAAAAAATACATGATGATCTGAAGTTTGTGAGTTTGCCCGTGGTCTCAAGAGAGAACTGTCAGCATTGGCTCAATTCAAAAAGGAGCAGCCAGGTGTTTTCCAACAACATGTTTTGTGCTGGTGACAAGACTGCAAAGAAAGATGCTTGTCAAGGAGACAGTGGAGGAGTATTTGCAGTGAAAGATGAAACTGGAGATCGTTGGGTAGCCACGGGCATTGTGTCCTGGGGTATTGGGTGTGGCAAAGGATATGGTTTTTATACCAAAGTCCTCCAGTATGTGGATTGGATTAAGGGAATAATAGAAAAAGAGAACTAAAAGAAGGAAAAACTAAGAGCCAAGATATTTCAGGAATATCCAAGTCCCAAACAAAAAAGAGAACGCATCATTCTAACTGGCTATTGTTATTTAGGCAGTTGCATCCACATTAAAAATTACTGATGCAGAAATTCAGGTTGTGAAATTAGTTCTTTTCTCCATTTCTCAATCTATCTCCCACTTTTCAATCATCTCAGACAGATGAGAAGTTCAAAGTGTCCTGGACCAAGGTGCCATGGCTTCTATTTATCTCTTTTCTGTTTCATCTTTCATCACTCCATAGTCAAATCTTCATTCCCATAGTTAAGCCTACAATGGTGAAGAGAAGAAAGTTTATGGTCATCTTGGACATATTGGGAATCTAAGCCTTTCCTTGAGTTGAGACACTGAATAATCAGTTTGACAAAGATATAGAAATGAAAATAGTGCTATCAAGACTCCTATGTTTTTTTTCCTTTCTCAATAATATTTTTTTCAAATACATATAACAGTAGTTTTCAACATTCATTTTTGTAAGATTTTGTGTTCCAAATTTTTTCCCTTTCTCCCTTACCTCTTCTCGCTCCAAGATAGCAAGCAATCTGACACATATTAAACATGTGCAATCCTTTTAAACACGTTTATATATTTGTCATGTTGTACAAGAAAAATCAGACCAAAAGGGGAAAAACCATGAGAAAGAAAAGACAAACAACAACAGAAAGATGAAAATTCTATGCTTTGATCCACAATGGCAAGGGTGCAGATGGCTTTTTCCTTACCATCCCTTCTGTTCTACAACTGAATTTAGATAAGAGCAGAAAGCCTTGATTTAAGAACGACCCCAGGGTGGAGGGAGGGAGGGGAAAAATCGGAACAGAAGCGAGTGCAAGGGATAATGTTGTAAAAAAAAAAAAAAATTACCCTGGCATGGATTCTGTCAATATAAAGTTATTATTAAATAAAATTAAAAAATTAAAATTAAAAAAAGAACACCCCCAGGAAAAGTTGTGACAAGGGATAAATGGTCTTGGGCACTGTAAAGTGATAATCATTGCCTCTTGGGAAAATGATGTCCATTTCTTTTCCTGTAGCATGTAAGATATTTGGGTATTGTGACCTGTTAGCCCTCAATGCCATATTCCAACCCTGTTCTCCTTCCATCATGTCCCATAAAAGATTGGAATTACAGGTTAACAAAGGAACTGGGATTATTAATTGTGCATTTCAGTTAGTCTTATTGCTTACCTCCATTTAGCAAAGATGAGGGAAACAAGTTTCATGATACTACTCAACTCAGTTCCCTGAACAGAAGTTTCACCAGACCTTTTCTAATCCTCCAGTTTTTCACATCATGACACAGTCCTTCCAAATCTTCACATCCTTTATGTAACTCACAACTCTTCTCCCACCCCATTCCTACAGCCATCCAACTATTATAATTACATTTCACTTTTGTCCCTTTTCTGCAAAATGTAGACCATCCGAAATGGATTTCTTTGACAAAGAGAGCTAACTCAGTTTCAATTGATCAATGATGGACAGAAGCAGCTACACCCAAAGAAAGAACACTGGAAAATGAATGTAAACTGTTTGCATTCTTGTTTTTCTTCCCCGGTTATTTCTACCTTCTGAATCCAGTTCTCCCTGTGCAACAAGAAAACTATTCAGTTCTACACACATATATTGTATCTAGGAAATACTGTGACATATTTAATATGCATATTTAACATACATACATACATATTTAACAAAGACTGCTTGCCATCTGAGGGAGGGGGTGGAGGGAGGGAAGGGAAAAATCAGAACAGAAGTGAATGCAAAGGATAATCTAAAAAATTACCCTGTCATGGGTTCTGTCAATAAGAAGTTATTTAAAAAAGAAAAAAAGTAGACCATCCTAGGGTCTTCTTCAAGAGATGTTTGCCAAGAAGATAAAACAAAGTCAATTTGAATGCATTAACCAAAGTTCTTCTATAAGATACCATGATTTGAGCTCTTGATCTTTGATTGACACCAGTTTCTCGTATTGACACTTGTTTTTTCTAAGAGAACAGCTATATTCTATTAACCTAACCAAATTTACAAACTAACCTATTAACAATATGTATAAATTTAATATGATAATAAACAATAGGTTGACATAAAATATAGGGTGAAAGTTTCATAGATTAGACCTAGAAGAAATGTTAGAAGTAATCCAAGAGAGAGGTAACATAGCATATGGTAGAGTAGAATAAACATTACTCCTGTTCCTTCTTAGTTAGATATTACAGCTTGCCACCATTCCTCTATTTATCCTCTTCTTTAGTTCTTCAGAGTCAGTGGTGTTCCAGGTCTCACTGATATACTGCAATACTTGTACAATATTTGTGTTAAAAAGACTGACCTTTCTTACTAGGGGAAACTTGGAATCAATAAAAATGCTTTGTATTTTTTGCTGCAAAGATAGCTGATGGAATAGTGGATAGAGTGCTGAACCTGGAGCCAGGAAGCCCTCAATTAAATCAGTCTAAGACTCTTCCTTAGTTTCATGACTCTGGACAAGTCCTTTGAATTCTGTCTCAGTTTCCTCAATTGTAAAATAAAGATGATAGCACTTAATTCACAGGGTTATGAAAATCAAATGAGTTAAAAAGTGCTCAGCATAGTGTCTGGCACACAGAAGATGCTACATAAATGTTTAATCCTTTCCTTTCTCCAATTCCCCAAAGACAATTTAGCCCACTCTCCTTTTTCAACTCTGGGTTCTGCTTGTTTTCCATATGTATGAACATAGTAGCATTATTTGTAATTGTTTCCAAACTGAAAACAACCTAAATGTCCAATAATAGAAGAACTGGTAAGCAAATAGTGATACATTAATGAAATAAAGAGCTGCTGTTGCATAACAGGTTCAAGGTCTGCCACTGATGTATGTTGACTGGAATCAATACATATTGATCCTGAAAGAATCACTTCAGTTCTCAGTCCCTGAGGCTACTCTCTAATTGTGGGACTCTTTCAGTTCTGCAGAAATAGAGAGTTTTCTCTTTAGTAGTTGCCATCATTAATGAAATCACAACTCTAGGCCAAAGGGAACTGCTGTCTCCCTACCTTCTTACCCAAATATGTCTATCCTTTGATCAGCATTCCCACAATCCAAGTGGGTTATTGACAGAAAAAAAAGGACCTGTCCATATAAAAAACAAATCCTAGCAACACTATTTATAAGTAAAAAACTGTAAATAAAGTAAGAACCAAATAACTGGATAATGAACAAGCCCGATCTATGAATATAATGAAATACTATCGTCCCATAGTGCCATACATCTTTTGGACTACTTCTTAATTCACACTTTCAAGTCCAGTTGCTCTTGAATGGGTTCCAGTTGCATCTGGCTTCTAGTTTCAAGTGGAGTCACACTCCTAAAATGAGAGTACACAAATCTCACCAAAATGAGATATATTTCTAATGAAATCTCCTTCCAGGGACTGAGTCAAAGAACAGAGTACATGAGCATTCCCATGCTAGAATTTTTTTTTTTAATTCTAGGTAACACTTAAAGATTGACAGACTTTAAGAAAGGATCTAGTCTGTGTTGCCACATACAGAATCCATTTTTCTGGCTAAGCCAGAAGAGAGGAAAGACAGATTTCTATGACTCTCCCAGCAGTCACAGGCAAAGGATACTGGGCAGTCAAGGATAAAGGAACTAAGGCTGTACAAATATTCATGAGTGGACTGGGTCTTGGTCAGAGATTGCCAAACTGTTGGTCCATGATCATGAGATGCCTAGATAGTCAAAGCCCCCTTTTTAACTGCATTTCCTTAACTAAAGCTTTGTCACTGGAAATCATGTATTCCCCATTTAACAATCTTACTATTTCCTTCTTATTGCCTCTCAGAGATTATGAGAAGGGATAGGAAATAGGAAAGGAAACAGAAGGGACCAATACCCTGCCAGATATGGTAATACTCCATCCTGGAAATGGAAGTATATTCTTTGTACATGCTTATTAAAGTTTCTATATTAAAGCTGTTAATTGAGCAATGGCTTCTTTTTACTATATCCAAACTTGCAAGTTTTCCTCACATGAATAATAATTAGTCTTTATATAGTGTTTCACAAAGCATTTTACAAATATTATCTCATTTTATTCTTAAAACAATCTAGGGAAGTAAATGCTATTATTATCCCCATTTTACAGATTAAAAAACTAAAGCAGATAGAAATCAATTGGTTGATTGTTGTATTTGGTTCTCAAAGAGGACCAAAATGATATCATTATGTTAGAGTTGAATTATAGTGTGTCTGACTGTGATTGATCAGATCAATATGAGCTTAGAATGCTCTACCACAAGTCAGATACAAATAATCCCTATGAACATTTGGGATAGCATCTCTAACTTTGCCCATCTTACATTTCTTCTAAGCTAATTCAATTTTGCTTTGCATCTTTTCTGTTGAGGGCACACCATGCTGGATGGTCCTGTGCCAGTGTTTCCCATGCCATACAATCAGTTCTAAAATTCTTAAGAGAGTCCTTGAGGGTATCTTTGTATCACTTTTTCAGATCACTTTGTGAGCACTTGCCCTGTGTGAGTTCTCCATAAAATAATTTCTTTGGCAAGTACATTTGGCCTTCAAATAATGTGGCCACCCCACTCTCTGCAGTGGCTTTGGAACATTTGACAGTTTAGTTCAAGAAAAGACCTCAGTGTCTGGTATTTTATCTTACTAGGTGATCTTCAGAATCTTTCTAAGGCAATTCAAATGGAAGCAATTCAGTTTCCTGGTATGGCGCTGGTAGACTATGTAGGTTTCACAGGCATATAACAATAAAGTCAAAACAATGATTCAGTAGAACTTCAGTTTGGTATTATCAGAGGCCTCCCTCATTTGAATTCAGATCTTCTTGATTCCAGATATAGTACCTAATTTAGATTCCTCTAACTAGAATAATTTTAGATGGATCCAGAGCCAATGAGTAAGAGTATATTTGCTGTTTTAAGTAATTAAAACTTAAGTTCATATATGCAAACCACAGAACTTTCTTTCCTTTTTCAGAGCCCTATATAAGAAAATTCAGTGGAATTGTGAATGGATCCAGCCATTCGGGAGAACAATTTGGAACTATGCTCAAAAAGTTATCAAATTGTACATACTCTTTGATCCAGCAGTGTTTCTACTGGGCTTATCTCCCAAAGAGATACTAAAGGAAGGAAGGGAATCTACATGTGCAAAAATGTTCGTGGCAGCCCTTCTTATAGTGGCTAGAAACTAGAAACTGAGCGGATGCCCATCAGTGGGAGAATGGCTGAATAAGTCATGGTCTATGAATGCTATGGAAGATTATTGTTCTATAAGAAAAGGATGATTTCAGAGAAGCCGGGAGAGACTTACATGAACTGATGCTGAGTGAAATGAGCAGAACCAGGAGATCATTATACACGGCAACAACAATATTATACAACTATCAATTCTGATGAACGTGACTCTTTCCAACAATGAGGTAACTGATACCAGTTCCAGTGATTTTGTCATGAAGAGAGACATCTACACTCAGAGAGGACTGTGAGAACTGAATAGTAATCGCAACATAACAATCTCACTCTTTTTGTTGTTGTTCACTTACATTTTGTTTTCTTACTCATTTACTTTCTTTTTTTTTATCTTGTGCATTGAGAGAATTAATTGTATAAGTATATTTATACATATTGGATTTAATATATATTTTAACATATTTAACATATATTGATCTAGGTGAGGGGGTGGGGGCAAAGAGGAGAAAATCTGAAACACAAGGCTATGCAAAGGTCAATGTTGCCAAATTATCTATGCATATGTTTTGTTTTATATATACATATATATGTATATATAGCTTTTTATTTACAAGTTATATGCATGGGTAATTTTACAGCATTGACAATTGACAAACTTTTTGTTCCAATTTTTCCCCTCCTTCCCCCCATCTCCTCCCCCCGATAGCAGGTTGATCAATACATGTTAAGTATGTTAAAGCATAAATAAAATACAATATAAGCATACATGTCCTAACAGTTATTTTACTGTACAAAAAGAATTGGAGTTTGAAATAGTATACAATTAGCCTGTGAAGGAAATAAAAAATGTAGGTGGACAAAAATATAGGGATTGGGAATTCTATGTAATGGTTCTTAGTCATCTCCCAGAGTTCTTTAGCTAGGTGTAGCTGGTTCAATTCATTACTGCTCTATTGGAGCTGATTTGGTTCATCTCATTTCTGGAGATGGCCACATCCATCAGAATTGATCATCGTATAGTATTGTTGTTGAAGTAAGTAATGATCTTCTGGTCCTGCTCATTTCACTCAGCATCCATTCATGTAAGTCTCTCCAGGCCTTTCTGAAATCCTCCTGCTGGTCATTTCTTACCAAACAATAATATTCCATAATATTCATATACCACAATTTATTCAGCCATTCTCCAATTGATGGGCATCCACTCAGTTTCCAGTTTCTGGCCACTACAAAGAGACCTGCCACAAACATCCATGCATATATAGGTCCCTTTCCCTTCTTTAGTATTTCTTTGGGATATAAGCCCAGTAGAAACACTGCTGGATCAAAGGGTATTGTGCATATGTTTTGAAAACAAAAAGCTTAAAAAAAAAAAAAAGAAAGAAAGAAAGAAAGAAAATAGCCCATGCATATGTTTTGTAAATAAAAAGCTTTAATTAAAAAAAGAAGAACAGACCCTTTGGTAGTTGGCAGAAGCCAATGGACCCCTTCTTAGAATAATATTTTTAAATTCATAAAATAAAATAAAAGGAAGGCAATTGTATTGAGTTATTAATTTTTTTTTCAAAAAGATAATTCAGTGAGAAAAATGAACAGAAGAAAAGCTCTGAAATTTTGCTGGTGGCTACACACTTTAAGCAGAGTCCAGTTTAGATAGTCAGGGCCTTTTGAATGCACCTAATTTCTAACTACACAGCTAGTCAGAATACTTCCACTTTATCTCATGATTAGCTAACCAAAGTTAAATTGTCCACACATGCTCTAAAATTCATTTGGGGATTGTATTGGCTGAACATTCTGTACCCTCCTATAAGAGCTGGGCTCATTGCCCAAACTCCTTGCAGGGAGATCTCCAAAAAGAAGGAGTTAGTAATTCTGTAGCAACTATAAGCACACACTCAAAGGGGAGAAATGGACTTTTCACAAGGACTACATAAATGCCTAAAGAAATGAAGCAAGGGAAAAAAAGGAAACAAAAATTCTGAAAGACAAAAATTGAAAAAGAGTATAAATATCTTAAACCAAATGTGGTAAACTTTACTCATAAATGGACTCCTAGAAAATTTAGAATGCACAAAATGGAAGTAAATAACTCCATGAAATAGCAAGAAATATTGAAAAAAAATTTTAATATCAAATATGATGTTAAAACAACTAATCTGGTCACAAATTCCTTCCTTTTTCACAGATCTGAGGGGTAAAATATCCTATGTTTTTCTAATTTGCTTATAATATCGGTCTTTATGTCTAAACCATGGACCCATTTTGACCTTATCTTGGTATATGGCGTTAGGTGTGGGTCAGTTCCTAGAGTCTGCCATTGTAGTTTCCAATTTTCCCAGCAGTTTTTGTCAGATAGTGAGTTCTTATCCCAAAAGCTGGGGTCTTTGGGTTTGTGAAACATTAGATTGCTATAATTATTGATTGTTTTGTCCTGTAAACCTAACCTCTTCCACTGATCCATTACTCTATTTCTTAAGTAATACCAAATGGTTTTGATGACTGCTGTTTTATAATATAATTTTAGGTCTGGCACAGCTAGGTCATCTTCATGGACATTTTTTTTTCATTAATTCCATTGAAATTCTTTACCTAAAACAACTAATCTAGAAAAGAATTCAAAAAGAAATAATTTTAAAATCACTGAACTCCCTGAAAATCATGCTAAAAGAGTGAAAAAAACTATTTCAAGAATTCATAAACAGAAAACTACCCAGCTCTATTAAAGCCAGAGGACAAAGTAAAATTAGAAAGAATCCACCATCACAACATAACATTCTCACTCTTTCTGTTGCTGTTTGCTTGCATTTTGTTTTCTTACTCATTTCCTTTCCTTTTTGATTGATTTTTTCTTAAGCAGAAAGATAATTGTATAAATATGTTTACATATATTGGATTTAATATATATTTTAACATGTATAACATATATTGGATTGCTTGCCATCTAGGGAAGAGGGTGAGGGGAAAGGAGGGGAAAATTTGGAACACAAGGTCAATGCTGAAATATTATCCGTGCATATGTTTTGAAAATAAAAAGCTTTCGAAAAAAGAAAGAAAGAAAGAAATCCTCCAATTGCTTCCTGAAAGGAACCTTAAAAAGAAAAGTCTGAGGAATGTGAAAGCCAAAATCCAGAGCTCTCTCCTGAGCTCTGAATACAGCAAGCATTCAAAAAGAAGTAGTTCAAGTATCAAGGAACTATAATCAGCATCTATTATAAATGAATGAATGAATAAGCCATTTATTGAGCCTTTACTATATACAAAGCACTGTACTAAGTGCTAGATACAAAAAAAAAAAAAAAAAAAAAAAAAAAGAAGAGGCAGTTAGGTATTGAAGTGGATGGAGCCTGAAATGAAGAAGTCTCATCTTCCTGAGTATAAATCTGGCTTCAGACACTTATGAAATAGATGAGCCTCCACAAGTCATCTAACCACGCCACTATCTTTGTCAAGAAAATCCCACTGAAAAGACTGAAAACAAATATAAAGAGAAAAGTGAGACAGTCTTTGATTTCAAAGAGCTCACAATGTAATGCAATAGAAAACACTTATAGAAGGTTTCAACTACAAATTATATGGAAAAAACCCCTGGTTCTTAGGGTAGTGGTAAAGTATATGTTTATGCAACTTTTTAAATATCATTCCCACAAACGAATGTGAACTATCTGCATTTTGTTTTTCTTCCCGGGTTATTTATACCTTCTGAATCCAATTCTCCCTATGCAACAAGAGAACTGTTCGGTTCTGCAAACATATATTGTATCTAGGATAGACTGCAACATATCCAACATATAAAGGACTGCTTGCCATCTAGGGGAGGGGGTGAAGGGAGGGAGGGGGAAAAAAATCGGAAAAGAAACGAGTGCAAGGGATAATGTTGTTAATATAAAGTAATCATTAAATAAAAAATAAAAATTTAAAAAATAAATAAATAAATAAATATCATTCCCACTAATGAAATTACATCGGTTTCTGATGCAACTATTTGACATTGCCAAGCACTTCAATGACATGAATTTTCACAAACAAGGTAAGATCTTAGAATGAACTATTTTACAAGGCAAAAGAAATAGACTCAGAAGCTGGCTGGCAGAAAAACTCCCAAATGCTGCCATAATCAGACTAAAATGTAATTTTAACAACAGAATCAATAAAAATACAATGTAACATGGATAATGCTATGGTGGTTGTGGATATGGTGGTTATGGATAATGCTTGTGGTTTTCTAAGTCAATATGAGTGAGCACTTTGAGTTTGATACAACTGGTTTACAGATCAAAGATGTCAAGGTCATTTACTGCATCCCAAGCCATGACTAGTCCTCATGATTTTTGTCCTGACACTGGATTTAATGACTCTGAAAGAGAAAGTGAAGCTGATTTTTTTTTGCAAACCTCTGTCTCACTTCAATCCAATTTATGAGCAAGTCAAGACATCACCCTATGATGTCATTGGTCCTCTTTGAAACAAAGAAGGAACAACAACTGATTTACAACCAAAAAAACCTACCCTGAAAAGCTAGTGCAAAGAGAACAAATGATCCTTTAATGGAATAGAGAGTTTTCAAGCATTTCTAACAAAAAGACCAAAGTTGAGAAACAACTCTGAAATGCAAACATGAGGGTCAAGAGAAAACTAGAAAGATAGATTTATATGAGTAAATAGAAATAGCTGTACGATAAAATAAAACTAGCATTGTCGTGGGGAAGTAGACACTAGTGTCTCCAAAACTTTATTGTTTTCAAAAGATATTGAAGGAGTTCATTAAGAAAAATGAGATCCTGGGAGTTAGTTGTTTTGAAAGGGGGGGGAGGGAAGAAAACGGGGGAAAGTGAAAGTGTGCTAGAGAAGGAAGGAGAAAGAGAGATTTACAACTTCTCTTTATTAAGGAGTATATGGAAAGAGTAAACAAACATGGAGGGAGAGATGGGAGTGAGCATCAGATAAATCTCTTATTTCAAATGGACAAAGAAGCTTAAACACACATAATTTTGTATTAAAATATATCAAATTCAACACGGAAATAAGCAGTGAATATGAAGAAGTAGGCAAGAGGAAGAATAATATCAGGAATAGTCCCAAGCAAAAAATCTTGATCTTGAAGAGGGCAATAAATTGGGGTAGGGGGGAGATGAAGAGAGAAAGAGAGAGAATCTAATTGGGTGCCATAGATAAGAGTTGAAGAATGAACTAATTGTAGTCTAGGAAGAAATTAAATTAAACCTTACTGTGTCATAATAAATGATGAAAAACAGGCAGCTAGATGGCACAATGGACCTAAGGTCAAATCCACCTCAGACACTTAACACTAGCTGTGTGACCCTGGGCAACTCACTTAGCCCCAGTTGCCTCCAAAACAAACAAACAAAAAAAGAAATGATGAAAAAGAAGATTTCAGAGAATCCTGGATAGTCTAAAGTGATAAAGAATGAAAGGAGTAGAATCAGACCAATTTACATAAGAGCAGAAACATTATAAAGAAAAATAATTTTGAAAGACTTAAAATCTCTAATCAATGCAATGATCTATCATATCTCCCTAAGGCTCTATGGAGAAGCATTTTACCAACTTCCTGACAGAAAGGTGATGGACATAAGGTACAGAGATGTGTATTTTTTGACACAGTCACTCTCCAGATTTATTTTGGCTAACTATGTCTATTAGAAAACCTTCAGAAGACAACTATCCACAAGGATCTTTACTTTTCATAATGAACTGCTTCAATATCCTTTGAAGACAATAAAGTTTTGGAGACACTAGTTTCTTCTTCTCCACAACAATGCTAGTTCTATTTTATCATACAGATCCTTCTATTTGCTCACTATTGTTTTTTCTTTTTTTCTCCAGCTTTTATTAGAGGAGAATTTTGGGTCTGGATAGCAATAGTGATGACCCTCCAAAAAAAAAAAAAAAGGATCATGGGAACATTTTTTAATGTGCAGTAAAAGATATAAGGAAATTCAAAAGGACACATAGACAAACAGGACAGTTTTGAAAATGACCTATAGAATATATGACATTCTTTAAAAACAAAAACGCAAATGACATAAAATGGAGATTCACAAAATTTTTGTGTGCTGCTGTAATTGGAAATCCTTTTTTTCCCCTCTTAGAATTCTGTTAAGGATCATGCCTTGGTGAAAGGGCTGTTTCTGCAGCTGTGGATTGTGACACTTGAGGGAGTTGCAGGGCAACCTTTACTGACACACATATTACTTGTGGACTGGGAATGAAATAAATTGGAGGCAGAGGGAAGAGGAGAGAGGTTAGACAACACAACAGCCTCTCAGTAGGGAGGTCAGAGAACAGCAGCTGCCTCTCAGTCTCCTTATATTATCATCATTCACTTACAAGAGATAACAGTTCTAGGTACTGGTGTCTGGATTCTGGAAATCATGAGGGCAGCAGATAACAGTATTTAAGTTCATGTTTTTTTGTTGTTGTTGTTGTTTTTTGAGAGAAATTAAAGTGGTAGGAAGTATTGAAAGTGGTAAAAAAAAAAAGCTGAGCAGATAATGCTTTCTTTTCATTGTCTTTCTGACATCAAAATCTTAATTTATCAGACTTTATTAAGCACTTGCTATATATCAGTCACTGTGTTAAGCACGGAGCTACATACAAAATAGGAAAAAAAATAATTCCTTCCCTTAAAAAGATTACAATTTAATAAAGGAGACAACATTCAAACCGATAAATACAAAGCAAGTTATATGTAAAATAAATAGGAATGAATTAACTGAAGGAAAGCACTGCATTCTGATTGTATCCATGACATAAATTCAAAACTCAGAACTAATGAATGCCTAGCAAGCAGCCCAGGACATCTCGAACTCTTGTTATAGGTACAAGTTCATGTTAATTCCCGTGTTCAAAATTCTGGACAGGAAAATCAAAATTTATGTATTTCAGATCTTTTTAGGCTTCTTTCTTACTACACTATGGGTGGTAGTACTAGTGGTACATGATCGTACTTCATTCTTTGAAGAGGTCTAATAATATCATGAGGATGATTTCTTGAATTGGATTTAAGTGAGGACTACTATAGGTCCACATGAACTGACAACTGAACTCTTTGATCATTCTACTGATCTGCAGTTATTTCAATGATTTCTGAGATCTTCTATTAGAGATAGGGGAATCTTCCATGATTGTGCTAAAAAATATCAGGAGTTAATGAGGTATATTCTATGAGCTGCTCTTCAAGTCCTAATCTTGCAGTAAGAAAATGTTTTTGAGTGGCAGCTAGATGGCACAGTGCATAGAGCATTATTCTGAAAGTCAGGATATTCCTGACTGATTTCTAATTTGACCGATTTCAAATTTAGTCTCTGACACTTAACACTTATTTAGCTACGTGGTCCTGGGTGAGTCACTTAATCCCAATTACCTTGCCAAAAGAACAAAAAAGAAAGAAAGAAAACTTTTGGATCTCCCACCAACTTTTTCCCTCAATTAGTTTTTCCATTCTTCAGGCACAAGAGAACCATCAAAGTCAAACTTCTCTGGATCTATTCCAGGGATTGAGAAATCACAGCAAAGCAAAGGCCAAGAAAGTCAGAGTAGGAGGAAGCAATATAGTGTATCCCCACCCTCACAACTACTCCAGAAGAATGCAAGACTGAGTAATGATTGGGAAACCAAAAGAGAAACTATCATGGATCATCTTTTACCCAAGACCACAAATTCAAACCATAGACAAGAAAACTATGCCAGAAGAACTGTTCAGTAAAAATGGCCTGGAATCATGGACTTAGTTCCTAGACCCTGAGTTAGGGCAGCAGTATAGATATATAGATATATATATATCCAGAGCTTTTGTGTTATTGTCATTCAGTTGTTTCAGTAACATTGATTCTTCATGACCCCATTTGGGGTTTTCTTGGCAAAGACACTGGAGCAGTTTGCCATTTCCTTCTCCAGCTCATTTTATAGGTAAAGAAACTGACCCAGAGTCACATAGCTAGTAAGTATCTGAGGCAGGATTTGAACTCCAGTCCTGCTGACTCCAGACCCAGTGCTCTGTATGCTATGATAGCCCTGACCACAGACCCTGTCTTGGGTTCATACCAACAGCACAAGGATTCCCCAAGAAGCCTGAGTCCCAGGGACTCAGTGCCTAGGGCTCTCAGTTAAGCCAGCAGTACAGAGTGCCCAGAGCTGATCTATTACTCAGTGTCTACCATCCAATCCAGTAGTACCCAGAGTATTGAACATGAGGTCATTCAGAACAAATCATAGACTAAATGCCCATGCAAGACACCAAATCAGGGTCTCCTAAAGGGCCAGAATCACATACTTAGCTCTCAGAATTCTCAGCTAGGTCAGCAAAATCAAATGCTTAGAAAAAAATCACTAGATATAAACAAAGCACAAAAACTAAAAGATACAAAGCTATTATAATGTCAGGGATGTCTAAGGCAAACCTAGAAGAGAAGATAACTATAAAATGCCTACTATAAAGACTATAAAACAAAATTGTTTGACCTACTTATATTCCCCAGATCAACTAAAAATAGCATGAGGTTTTTTTTTTAAGTTAAAATTTATGTTATAAGTAAAATAAGAGATATAGAAAAAAAGAATTAGAAAAGAAATGAGAAATTTTCAAAGAGAATTAACACTTTAACTAAAAGATACAAAAACCTAGACAAGTAAATGATTCCTAAAAAGTAGAATGGACCAAATAGAAGTTAATCGCTCCATGATACAAAAAGAAATACTAAAATGAAGTAAAAAAATTAACAGAAGAAAGTTTAAAGAATCTCATATTTAAAAAAAAAAAACCTGACTTGGAAAACATTAAAGAGACAAGAATTATTAAGCTACCTAAAAATCATTATCAAATATAATAACTGGATATCATATTTCAAGAAATCATGAAAGAAAATTATATAGCTCTTTTAGTAAAGCAATAGTAGAAAAGTAAAGTGATAGTAGAAAGAATTCACCAGTTGCCTACTAAAAAATACAACAAAATGAAATTCCCAGTAACATTATAGCCAAAATCTAATACTTTGGGGTCAAAAAATAATATTTGTGTAAATGGCAACTTAGAAAAAGTTTAAGTATTGAAGAACCACAGTTAGGATCATATAAGATTTGGCAGCTGAAAAAAAAAATCCCAAGAAATTTCTAGGTAATTAATAATTCATTTATTAGTGAGGCTATTAGCTGGCAATCAATAAACTGACAAAGTAAACAAAAGACCAAAAGAGAGGCTCTGAATCATCTTAAATGCCTTTTGAAAGGGAACTCCCTCGACAAATGAAACTCAACTCAGAATGGTGGACATTTACTGAGGAGATGAACTAAAAATCTTTAGTTCCTTTTGCTGAGGGCTCAGTTGATCATAAGATTCAGCAGTCTGAAGGCATCTGGACAGGAAAAGCTATTTCCAACTGGGTCTCTCCTGCTAGTTTTCTCCTTCATAAACTAGGTTGCCCTAAACTCTAACAAATGGATTAAGAACAGAGGGTTCTTCCCTTGAGCAAAGGTGTGCCTAGACTGCATTCTTTTTATACTCTTAGCAGAAATTAAGTTTCCCAGTAAAGTGAGTTCCAACTTAGTTAACAGAACATGGAGTCTTGGGAGGTAGGAACTATCTCATCACTTAGCTATGACCTTCATAGGCTAACTAACCTTTTTGGCATTGGACCTTGACAAAAACAAAACAAAAAGGGTGGATCACAAGTTAATAATTAATTATTAACAAAACTGTATAATATCTATTTCTCTCACTATAAAGAAGTGGCAGCTAGTTGGTGTAGTAGATAGAGTATCAGCCCTGAAGTCAGATTTGGTCTAAGACACTTAATAGTTCCTAGCTGTGTGACCCTGGGCAAGTCACTTAACCCCAATTGCCTCAGCCAAAAAAAAAAAAAAAAAGAAGTGGAGAACAGAGATCCAGAAGGAAACAAATAAAGTGGAGAGCCTGGGAGTGATTTGTTGTATTTTGATTATTTGTTTTAAAAGAAGAAAAAGAAGAACATAAGTAAAGAAAAGAATGGCAGGGTTTATGTCACATAATCCTGGGGAATTAGTAGAAGGTACAAGGAAAGGGTGGACAGGTCAGATGCTACTTGAATCTCACGCTTAGCTGAACTGATCAAAGGAGAGAAAAACACATACATTTTATGTAGGAGGAAACTGGGAGAAAGGAAAGGGAGAAATAGGAGGGAAAGCAGATCTAGGAAAGGATTAATTATAAGCAAAACAAACCCTAAGTTCAACAGAGAGAAATTGAAGAGGAGTTTAAAGAAAAGAAAGAAAAGCTAAGAACTTATGATTGGATTCGGGTGAGGGAAGAGAAAAAGGGTGGGGAAGTAGAAGTTATTTAATCAAGCATAAAGCAGTGATCCTGCTCCCTTTCTTTGCAGCTCTTATTTGTTAAGAGGGAATAGGGAACAAAAAAGAAGAGAATAAAAGAAAATTTTAAAATGTAAAAGGATCATACAGTAAGATTAGAAGGGAAATAGTTAACTTGGGGAAAGAGGAGAAACCTTTGCAGCAGGTTGCTCTCTGATAAAGGTCTGTCAACCAGATAAAACCAACCTCTAACCTGTGGATAGCCAGAACTGAACAGAGCAGTCTAGAGACAAGAGTCAGGAATCAAACAGAAGTTTAATTTCAAAATGAGAGAAACTTTGCAAGCAGGGACACATAGACAAGGGACTCATCCTTAGTGGGCTAGTGGAGAGTGACCTGCTTTAGTATAGGCAGATCTCAGTATTTATACCCAAGGCTACACAGTGATCTGTAGTCCTGAGAATGAAGGGTAACAGAAACAAGACAAGTTTGATTGAAAACAGGGCTTGGGGGCAGGTAGGTGGCGCAGTGGATAGAGCACCAGCCCTGAAGTCAGGAGGACCTGAGTTCAAATCTGATCTCAGACACTTAACACTGCCTAGCTTAGTGACCCTGGGCAAGTCACTTAACCCCAATTGCCTCAGGGGAAAAAAAAAACCGCGAATGAATGAAAACAGGGCTTAAAAATGTTTGTGGCAGCCCTGTTTGTAGTGGCTAGAAACTGGAAAATGAACAGATGCTCATCAATTGGAGAATGGTGGGGTAAATTGTGGTATATGAATGTTATGGAATATTATTGTTCTGTAAGGAATGACCAGCAGGATGAATACAGAGAGGACTGGCGAGACTTACATGAACTGATGCTAAGTGAAATGAGCAGAACCAGGAGATCATTATATGCTTCAACAACGATACTGTTTGAGGATGTATTCTGATGGAAGTGGATTTCTTCGACAAAGAGAAGATTTAACTCAGTTTCAATTGATCAAGGATGGACAGAAACAGCTACACCCAAAGAAAGAACACTGGGAAATGAATGTAAACTGCTTGCATTTTTTGTTTTTCTCCCAGGTTATTTTTGCCTTCTGAATCCAATTCTTCCTGTATACTGTGACATATTTAATTTGTATAGGACAGCTTGCTATATAGGGGAAGGGGTGGAGGGAGGGAGGGGAAAAATTGGGACAGAAGTGAGTGCAAGGGATAATGTTGTAAAAAATTACCCAGACATGGGCTCTGTCAATAAAAAGTTATAATTATTAAAATTTTAATTTTAAATTTTAAAAATTTTAAAAAGAAAACAGGGCTTAAACAATTCTGAAATTTTGCTGTGGCTGAATTTGACTGGGCACAACTTCTAGGGGAAATGTGGCAATAACCCAGAGGTCCCCTGGCCTTAGGAATGCTATATTTCTACAAACATAGCTGACTGTCAGATAAACAATCTGTTGTTCTAACAAAGCTCCTGAGACAATAATGAACAGACCACTTCTCAAGCCTACTTGTGAGTCATAAAATTAGCAAATCAGTAACACCTGAAGCACCTGATCTAACTTTTTCCTATAAATTTATCTTCTTGCTCCTTGATTCCTTTTGGAACTTAGCCCACTTCAACTGACATTACAATTATAATAAACATTGCCTCTTGGCTTGGAGATGGGTCTGAGACTGAAAATTCTTTTGAGACACCTCATGACAACGGTTTGGAACCTCAGTCTTTTTGGGGGTCTCCTTTGAACCTCAACAAGATCATCCTGGGGAAGAGTACAAAGGATTATTGTTATGCCAACCAGGACATGGTTTGGTTACTGGCCCCTAGTTCTGGAAAACAGGGTGTCTCCTAATATTTTGACAGGTCTTATTTCTAAGACATATAAAGAAATTAATTTAAATCTACAGTTATCTTTTCCACATCACAATTTTCCCCATTGAAATTTTGATATATCGCAGGTCAGTATAAGAAAGTAAATGGGAATTTGGGGAGAATTTTTCAGAAGCCACAGATGACAAAGGCCCACAGATGACACAGGAAAAGTTTAGAAACTCAGAAATGCATTAAATATATGTATATTTTATTTATATTTTATCTTTTAATACCTTAATAATTCAGACTTCTTCTCTGGTAAGAAAGAAGGCCAAAAAAAATTTAGTTGGTTTTCCAGATTGGAAAAAAAGGGGAGATGTTATCACACCCATTATTTCCTTGCTGTGGAAAAGATAACTGTAAAAGAATAAGAGCCATTATCTAATTGATAAGTTAAAAGGCAATAAATAGGCAATTCTCAAGGGAAGAAATTTAACCTAGCTATAACCATTTGAAAAAATGATCCAAATTAGTAATAATTAGAAAAATGCAACATTAAAGCAGCTCTGAAGTTCTATCTCATCCAATTAGATTTAGCAAATTTGATAAAAGGAAAATAACAAATATTGGAGGGTTATGGAGAAACAAGATACACTGATATATTGTTGATAGAGCTGTGAACTGATGGTACAGCTATTTTGGAAAGCAATTTGGAATCATATTCACAAAGATACTAAAATGTGTATAAAATATCACTACTTGGTATGTACCCCAAAGAGATCAAAGAAAGAGGAAGCAATCCTTTTAGTGGTAGCAAAAGAACTAGAAATTCAGAGTTGTGTCCACCATTTGAGAAATGGCAGAACAAATATGATGTATACATTTGAAGGAATCATTATATGCTGTAAGAAATTTTAAAAGAGAAAAATTCAAAGAAATTTGTAATGACATAAATAAATTGAAACAAAATGCAATGAGCAGAATCAGGCAAATAAATATTATAACATTAAGAAGCTAATAATAGTGAAAGAATTAGGAACTTGGGTCAGTAAAATGATTATTAGATTCCAAAGTACTGAGAAGGAAGAATGCAGCTCACCTCCTAGGAAGTAATGAATTCATATGCAAAATGAGACATACATTTGGGGGGATGGCCAATATGGGAATTTGTTTCCCATGACTATGTTTATTCATTATGGTGATATTTGTTTGTTTGTTTTTCACCTGAGGGATGGGGACTGGAGGAAAGACGGGAAGGAGAAAAAAAAAATCAATGCTTGAGAACTGAAAATTTTAATTTTTAAAGTAGAAATTATTTCCCCAACAATTAGAGAATAGCTGAATAAATTGTGCTATGTGAATATAATGAAATAAACATAGGAAAACATTATGTAAATTGATGTAGAATGCAATGAACAAAATTAGAACAAAGACAAAAATAACATGAAGGGAAACAGCTTTCAAGAATGTCAGAACTTAGGTCAAAGTGTAACATGGCCACACTGACTAGGGTCAAGCATGCTATGTTTTACACCTATAGAGTTCTTCAGTACCCTGAAGAGATTGGAAATTCTCCTCTGGCTTTGGTTCAAACTCACATCAATTGTATTTTCCCATTTTAGTGGCTCAGAACCTAGCACCCCAGTTTCATTTTGTTTGTGTATTTTTTTTTTTTTACCTGAGGGATAGATGTGAAGGAAAGATGGGAAAGAGAAAAAAAATTAAATGCTTAATAATTGAAAATTTTAATTTTCATTTAGCACCAGATTAACTTTTATCATAAACAGATAGTTACTTCAAAGATATAATAGGAATAAATATTCAAACATTTCCCCTCAACACCTGAGGGGTATAATCTCCCCTTATAATCTTCCCTTGGTCTCTGTGAAGACAATAGGCTCTCATTTTATCCCAGTTCCTACAAAGCATTAGTGTAGAGGGTCATAGATAGTGGGGAAACCTGGGCAAGGTATAAGACCCTTTACTTCCTGCTGACATGTCTTGGTGGGGCATCCCAGATTTCCTGAAAAGTCAGGGGGCATGACACAAGTGTTGTAATTAAAGCAGAGTTACACTAAAGTGGCAAGGAGATATCTGCACACAATAGCAAGTTGTTTATGTGGTCCCACATGTGCAGTATACATAGTTAGTACATGCATAATGTGCTATAGTTATATAAGTGTATTAGGGTATATAAGGCTGAGGAAATTTTGAATAAACGGACTCCTGTTTGGCTATCTTCGAGAATTCCGCCCCTTCACTCCTCATCCATGATCAGGATTCGGGCTGACACTGAAATCCTCTAGTGAGCAGGTCTGGACACATTAATCTCTTCGAATTGAAGTTCAAAGCTGACAGTATGAGTTTCCAACTCATGGTCCAGACCGAAGCTTGTTAAGGTGTTACTGCTGGTCTAATGGCAACAACCAGCCTGGATTTTTAAATATATCAATTCTATTGCTCATCCCCTACATTTAATGAAAAAGTATACATGAAAAAGCAAAGTGATATAGGAGAGACAACAGTGATTCTGAAGCTCTTTTGACCTAAGAGTGCTCTTGTCTGTCAATGATTATAAAAGTCCTCTGGCCTAGGAATAAAATATTTCTTCCTTTAGATATATTAATAATCCTGAAATCCCCTGACCTGAGAGTATTCTTGTACTAACAATCTGTCTATCAATGATTGTAAAAGTTTTCTGGTCTTAGAAAAGTCCTACAAACATTACTGATTGTCAAATATCATTTGTTGGTCAGTAATGACCAGGTTCCTGAGACAACAGTGAACAGACCACCCTTCAAACCTACTTGTAAGCCATAAAATTAGCAAATAAGTAACATGAAGCTCTGATCAAACTTTGTATAAATCTATCTCCTTTCCCTCAATTCCTTGCTAAATCCCTTATAAAATCCAGCTTGCTATTGTCAGTATAATGAGCTCTTTGCCTATTTAACTTGGAGATTGGGTCTACAAATTCTTTCACCATATCTGTGACCAGGACCTGTGACCTGGAGACTCCCTAACATAGTTGGAGTGCCTCATTTCTCAACAAAAGTTCATTTTGGGCATCACTTGGCCTAATGGGAATGGGGAGAAGGGGAGGTCTTCAGGCCCTCCTTGCTTATTGCATGGTATTGTATGGTATAGCTGGCCATAAGTGAAGGACTTCTTCACATACAAATGCAGGAAAAGTCCCTATGATGTTTTCATGAAGTTGTTTGTTTTTTTTTTAAATAACTTTTTATTAACAGAACCCATGCCAGAGTAATTTTTTACAACATTATCCCTTGCACTCACTTCTGTTCCGATTTTTTCCCTCCCTCCCTCCACCCCCTCCCCAATATGGCAAGCAGTCCTTTACATGTTAAGTAGGTTACAGTATATCCTAGATACAATATATGTTTGCAGAACCGAACAGTTTTCTTGTTGCACAGGGAGAATTGAATTCAGAAGGTATAAATAACCCAGGAAGAAAAACAAAAATGCAAGCAGTTTACATTCATTTCCCAGTGTTCTTTCTTTGGGTGTAGCTGCTTCTGTCCATCCTTTATCAATTGAAACTGAGTTAGATCTCTTTGTCGAAGAAATCCACTTCCATCAGTATATATATATATATAAAGTTTTAAAGATATAGAAAGTTCTGGTTTGGAACCAACAGAAAAAAGGATTCTTCTATCAAAGTAATAAGTCAACAGAAAATGTTAATGAATGAGCCAGTTTTCCAGTCTCTTGGAAGTAGTTCCCCAGCAATTTCCATGTGTTTGATACCCATCTTAGTGGTATAGGCATGTAAAAAATTCCCATTCACTGAGAATTTTTGCAATCCTAGCAAATAGACCAAGAAGCATTTTAAACATATTTTACAAATCCCCAGTCTTTGGGGATTGCTAATGACCAATGCCATATAGGAAAGAGTCTCAAAACCATTAATATGTCATGCTCTCACACATATAAATAAAAATCACAATTATGCCCCAGTGCAAAGTTTTTGTAGATTCAACAAGCAACAACCATTTCACAATATTTTCCAAAGATTACTGCTTACTTACTCAAAGCCTGCTTGGTGTTCAGAGGGACTTCCTTAGTTCACAAGCATAAAGAAAAGGAAAAAAAACTAAATTAAGTCAGACTCTTACTTCAATTGAAAACCTGGTCTGTACAAAGCTTTCTAGACCAAGTGGAGTTCTCTCCATGGAGATTTAGAACCTAGTCTTGACTGAGTTTTCACTCACAGATGAGGAAACTGTGGGGAATAGATAAGGTGAAGAACTTACAGGGATGTATGCATTCTTTTTCTGTATTTTATTATTTCTGTGTCTCCCCTATGACCTGTATAATATGTGCAGGCTCATATCTATTTGAGCCTTGGCCAGCTAGAAACATATTTACTTAACCTGAACTGATGACATTTATTGGTATTTGACATTTATCAATATTTAATCTATTAGCTGGACCACTGTCTGCTTGATTAAGCCTGAAGGCCTGACTTTGTTTCCCAGAAATCAGGAGATTTCAGGGAAACAGAAACCTTCCATTCCAATCTCCCCAAATAGCAACAACCAATTAGATGCCTCCCCCTCCCCTTTCAATGCTCTCTTACTTATGATGTAATTTCTTGTATAAAAGCTATGTATCTTTACTACTTCTTTAGCCCTCCTACCGCGAGCTTATCTTGCGATGGGACGGCTCATCCTCCGGAGGTTTTTCAATAAACAACTTTTCTGCCTTCTACTGAGGGATCTCTGAGTAGTCATTTTGGGTAAGGGTCTTCTACATCCCTCACAAAACTATCCTAGATTAAAAACCCTTTTAAAAAATTCATTTTTTCAAATTACATATAAAAACCATTTTTTGACATTCATTTAAAAAATTTTTAAGTTTCAAATTCTTTCCTTCTCTCCTCATTGAGAAAATAAGCAACTTGATATGTTATACATGTACAATCATGCAAAATATATTTCTATATTAGTCATGTTGTAAAAGAAAACACAAAAAAGAAAGAAAAGAAAGCTAAAAAAAAAAAAAAAAGTATGCTTTGATCTGCATTCAGACTCCAGAAGTTCTTTCTTTGGAGATGGATAGCATTTATTATTGTCTTGAATCATATTATTGCTGAGAATAGCTAAATCATGATGAAAACTTTTTCATAACTTCCTTTATTCATATAGTCATCTGACTGGGATCTGGACAAAATGTTTCAAGTATCCCTTTCTTCACAGGGGATTCTGGAGGAGAGCTTTGAGGATAATAACTTTCCACAGCTCTGCCCCACTCATATCCAATTCATTTTCAAGTCATCACACTGGTGAAGTCAGTGGCCCTAAAGAGCAAAGGAGGAACAACAACTAGGGTTTTGCATAACATCACACAGAGAGAACTTCCCAAGCAGGTACTGTAAGTTAAACTCTGTCACACGTATTTCTTAAACTTGTAACTCTATAAAATTATATTAGTATAACTTTAAGCTTGCTACTCCTTCCATGGAAGCTGTATTTGTGGGAAGGAGTTAGCTAGGTTCTTGGGAAAATATTTTGTATTAACTGTGTTCACTGTGTTATCTTTCTTCTGGGGCTCCAACCTGCCAATTTAAGCAGAAGTTGAGAACTACTGCTATTTCTTCTTCATTTTTTAATTATTACTTTTCTTTTTCCTTTTTTCAAAAAGTTGAGACAATTTACTTTCTGTCCTGAGTGGTTTTCATTTTTGATTTCTTAAAATGTAGTTCTAAAAAGACAGGCTTTTAAAAGCCTATTGTGCTTTAAATGGAGCTACCTAACTCCACCTTAAAACCCAAATCATTCTGGCTTTCATTGAATGGATGGTAAAAGTCTCTGATTCATTGTTTAGATTTGTTTTTGGTGTTTCATTGTCTCAATGGCTTAGAAGTGAGCAGAACCCAAGAGAATATTGTTTAAACAACAATATTATTTTAAGAAGCACTTTTAGCGACTGTCATTTGACTATTACAAATACACAAATTAAAAATAAAGGACATATGAAGAAAGATGCTATGTGAAGCCACATATGTATATGTGTGTTTATAAAACAGTATGTTTATAAAACAGGCCTAATCTGTTTATCTTATTGTGAGAGCAATATGCTCTGAAGCTTCACATGGCAAAACATCTCTGTGCCTAGAAATTTAAAGTACCTCACTCTCATTGTTTTTTTTCATGAGCCTTTATTTGTCTCATTGGTGAGTTTGCAGTTCCATTTGGACTTTTCTATTGTAGCAGAGATTCACTGGAGGAAATTTGGGGTGCCCTTTGACACTTAACCTCAGAGGAAATTTGTCTAATTCTCTATACTACAGGGATCTCCAGAAATGTTGGTACCCTGTGAAGAATCTGAATCTTGTTGTTCTTTGTGATACCTTGCCCAGGGAGGAATCAGCCTAGCAACTTAATAACCTATTAGTAGAATCCAACATCAGATGGAGTTAGTCCAACAGAGATGTGATGTCTTGTAAAGAACCAGACCAGTTGAACAAAGGTACAAACTCATCCATTACCCATATCAAGCCCTGAAGTAAATTTTGTCATGACTCTATGGAGATAGAAGAGGTAAAAGAGATATTGATGAATATGTAGCTTAAGACAAAGTGCTGGGCCTAAAGACAAAAAAACCCTTTTTCATGAGTTTAAATGCAGCTTCAGACACTTCCTACCTATGTGACTATGGGCAAACTCTGTTTGCCTCAGTTTCCTCATCTGTAAAATGAGCTAAAGAAGGAAATGGCAAACCACTCTAGTATTTCTGTCAAGAAAACCCCAAATGAGACAACTTAAAAAGACTCAACGATATCACAAGAGAAATAGTTTAGGAATTTTGCCTTGTCTTGGCCATATAGCTTCACTAACTGCCATTATATTATAAATTTATGCCATCCTCCCTCCCAATAAAGATGGGAGAGGGAGATGCTATGCATATTTGTGGGAGAGTGCTCCACAGGCTTGGAGAGAATGTGGTTAGAAATTGGCATTTTGCCACATAATTGAAATAAAAGTCTTTTCTATGAGTTAATAAGTCTATACATTAATTGTCATTAGGAAAGAACACTGGTGGGATCTTGTGAGTGAGTATTAAGAGAATAAAAAACCACAGGGTTACCCCTAAAATTCGAAGTAACAGCTACCACTCTGGGGACCCAATTACCAAGTGTGAGTCCCAGTAGAGGAAATGAGTAGGGGGAGCAGGAAGTAAGGAAGGAAGAGGTCTGCCAGTCTTTCTGCCTAGAAATTCAAAGTACCTCACTCTCATTATTTTTTGGAAAACATGGAAATAGATAAGTGAAATCTCTGGGAAGAAAGTAAGGAAATTCCAAGTACTCCAGATTTCCCCCACAAACAAACAAAATTGTACCTCAGGGTGAATATAGGCCAGTGAAAAATAAATAAGACTTGGGGTAGAATAGGGTCCTCCTAGGATAACCCAAGAATAACATAAGAAAGACCCCAGGACTGCTCTTTAACCAGTGTAAAGTATAAATAGCTCTAGGCTAGCTCCGCAGAAATAGAAAGCAAGGAGTCCTGAGGCTGGCTGGCTTTGGAGGAACTTTCACTTCCCAGAGGAAAGCTTGGGGAGGAGGGGGTCTGAGTTCCAGAAGACTGAAGGAACTTTGGCTGAAAAGGAAGCCAGTTGTAGTTGTGCTACAGAGATATGGCCGTGGTGAGAAGGAACCAGAATACTAAGTGACTGCAGAGGCATTAGGGCAGGGACATTGCTGTAGGCACTTACAGGTGCATGGAGCTCTTGGTTTGAGGTTCCAGGTCAAAGGGGAAAGCTGAAGTGAAGCCAGAGGCAACATCTCCCCACCCCAGAATTAGAAGTGGTTACAATAATAAGTTTTCACTAAAAAGGCAGGCAAAGGAGATGGAACCCAAACATAATAACTTATTGTGGAAATAGGAAAGACCACAGTTCATCTTCAAAGGAGGACCTTAAAGTAAAAAAGACCTCTTCTACCCCAAAGAATAATGTTAAATGTCTCCCTGCCCAAAGAGAATTTATAGAACTCAAAAGAGACTTCAAAAATCAAGTGAGAGAGATTGAGGAAAAACTAAAAAGAAAAATAAGAACCGTCCAAGAGAAAATAAGATTATGAAAAGAAATCCAAACAATTGAAAACAAAGATCCAGAGTCTTAAAGAAGAAAATAATTCTTTGAAAATTAGAATTAGCAATGGGAAGACAGTGAAGCTATGAGACCAAGAAATAAAACAAACAAACAAAAATGATAAAATAGAAGAGAATGTGAAACATCTTATAAGAATAACAATAGCAAATCAAGAAGAGAAAACAAAATTAATTGGGCTACTTGAAAACTGTGATCAAGAAAAGAACTTTGACCCAATACTGCAAGAAATAATCAAAGAAAGGGTTAGCTTGGTGGTGCAGTGGATAGAGCACCAGCCCTGAAGTCTGGAGGACTTGAGTTCAAATCAGTCTTCAGACACAACACTTCCTGTTGTGACCCTAGGCCACTCCCAGTAAGTGATCTCATTCAACTGGAAATCTAGGCCTGGGGGCAATGACAACATTGAAGTAATATCATTCAATTGAAACTTCAGCCTCAGATTTCCTATTTAAAGGGCAATTTGAGGACTCATTTCTTTGCAGAGGCTCCAAAGCAGGACCATGCCAGGCTAAGGGACTTCTTCTTGCCATAGCTGCCTGCAAGGACCCCCTGCCTGCTGAGAAGCCATTATCTTCTCAGCTTTAAGTTCTCTTTATCCCTCTCACTCTCTCTGCCAGGATTTCTCTGCTAGACCTTTACTTTTCTGTCAGGACCTTGCCACTGAGGAAGTCGCCTCCTAGCAAAAAGTTGATTTCTCAGTGGCAATAAATTTCTTTTTGCCAATCTAACTTTTCAGGTTCATGAATTTTTTCACATTGGACCTGCACCGACCAGGGAACTAGGGGTTCCCACAACTCTCTGCCCTGCGACAAACGTCATCATTTGGTTCCCTAACTGGGAATAAGCACATCATTTGGTTACCTGACTGGGAATAACAGCATCAGACAGTCACAAATATAATGTCTTCTATTGTCCGGGCTGGCTCTTTGGAGGACCTCAGGATCAGTCAGAGTCAGGATCAATCAAAGTCCTTGGTCTTTTTTTTTTTTTATGCAGAAGAGAAGAATTTATTATGAAATATATGATAAAGATATGAAATGTAAAATGGGTAATTTGATCATATTAAATTTGTTTTGCATAAAAAACCCCAACACAATGAAGATAAGAAGGAAAGCAGAAAGAAGGGAAACATTTGTTACAACCAGTATTTCTAATAAAGACCTCATTTATCAAATATATAGAAAACTAAGTCAAATTTGTAACAATACAAGCCATTACCAATTGATAAACGGTCAAAGTACCACATATTTTCTCTTTTGTTCTGTTTCTTCTTTCGCAATATAACTGATGTGAAAATATATTTACATGATTACATATATATAACATATCAAATTGTTTGACGTCTTGGGGAGGAGGATGAGAAGGACAGGGGGAGAAAATATTTGAAACTCAAAATCTTATTTTAAAAATGAGTGTTGAAAATTATCTTTACATATAATTGGAAAAAAATAAAATGCTATTTACAAAATAAAAAGGAAGTAAATTGGCGCAGAAATTAAAATTAAAAGAATGTAACAGCAAACCATTGAAGTTATTGAAGTTTGTTTTTGATCTCCTCTTCTTTCAGTTCAATGATCTCACAGTTGCTCACCATCATCCCCTGTAGTCCTTGGTCTTTAGTGGGAAAAGTGAAAGAGGCAGGCAAGCTGCCATACAACTTGACAAAGATGAATCTTGAACTCTGGAGTCTGGATCCTGAATTCTCTCTCCTTCTCGTCCTTCAGCAGAGCAACTCTGATTCTCTCCCTTAGCCCTCCAATCCTTGCCTACAATTACCTCACCCCTACACATTCAGCAAGCACCAATGGTGAGGAGAGTCATCACATCTTCATCTCATCTAAATATGTGTATATAGAGCCATTATCTCACATGGAATAGGTAATTAGCCTTAGGTGCTCTGCTGTCTGATTCAAGTACACCTTTTCAGAGTTTCAGCCCTCTACAATTTTCTATTATTACATATGCTTTCTTGAAATAAACATTTATTGTTGCATATACTACTGAATCCTCTCTGATATTCTTCTGGACATCTCACAATGTTGGGTTTTTTAATTTTTTTTCCTTTTTCTTTCTTTCTTTTTCTATTTTTTAAAATTGTTTTAAATAAATATTTTTTAATTAAAAAAGGAACTAACATTTCAGATCCTTATCTAGTAGCTAAATGGACATACTGCTGAAGGAGTTAAAGTATACTGATCTTGGCATTCTTGCTATAAATGGAATCATAAAATAAAAGGAGCTTGCAGCTAAATGGAAGGATGGGTCATAGATTCTACTTGTAAGGTTATATAAAACATTTGATGAAATTGGCCCAAGAGACATTTGGCCATCATCATAAACATTTGCGAGATCACCATGAATATAATGATACTTTTTGTACCAGTATCTGTTGGAGGAGATAGAAATAGAGAAATGCTATGAAGAATTTAAGTAAATCCTCCAAATTAAAATGTTATCAACATGCATGTCGAATACAATTTGGAACCATGCCCCAAGGCTAGTAAACTGTACCTACACTGTGAACTACACTGTGAAAGCTCTGAAAGTAGTAATAATGATGAAGTTCTGAGAGAGTGGTTCAGAATTCACAGAAGTATCCTCATAGCCACAAGTAATTCTTAATTTTGTGGACACACAAGGAGATCAGAAGGGCCTAGCTGGGCAGTGAGTTTAGAGACATCACTTAAAAGTCAGAGAGAAAGAGGACGAGGAGAAATAAGGGCAGGGTCTAGAAAATTAAGGAGTTAGGAAGATTTCTAGTGGGAATGAACTCACATGTGCATTAGGTCCACATCTGCAAATGCATGATGGGAATAAAAGAGTTATGCTAATACAAGATAATGATATTTATTTCATCACAAAGCTTATTTGTCAGGCAGTAATATAATCTAGCGCATCTGCTGAGTGGAAGAAAGGGTCTACTTATCTGATTTGGAAGATTGTGCTAGCTTTGTGCTAGTTGTGGCCTCCCTTTGTGTGGGAAAGGTTAACAATAGGAACAGAATAGGTTCAGAGTTCACATCAACAATAATAGCTAGCGTTATAACATTCCAGACACTCTAAGTACTTTACAAATATTATCTCATTTGTTCCCCACAACAATCCTTTAAGGTAGTTATTACTATTATACTCATTTTATAGTTGAGAAAACTGAGATAAACATGAATTAAGTGACTTGCCAAAGGTGAAATAACTAATTAATCATTTAATACTAGATTTGAACTTTGGTCTTCCTGACTCCAAGCCCTTTACCCTGTATCACCTAACTATGATATCTACATCACAAACAGATCAAAGAAGGAGAAAAAAAAATGTAAAAAATATTTATAGCAGCTATTTTCATGGTGGCAAAGAATTGGAAACTGGGAGGACAGTGGCCAACAAATTGCAGAAAGGATGAAAAATTATGGTATATAAGTATGATGGAATACTATTGTATGTAAGAAATGATGAACTGATCCAAACTGAAGTGAGCAGAACCAGGGGAACAATTCATATAGTAAGAAAAATGTGTGGGATAGGAGCAAGACCCCCTTCCCAAATTAACTAATCAGAGACATCTTCAGGTACAAAGAGAAAGCATTTATTTAGTCCCTGCAGGGATCCCAGCTCCGGCCATGTGCCCTTGAAACCCAGCAGGCAGGAAATAGAACAGCCATTAAATAGGAAAAAATTCGAGCCTTCTCATGGGATAGACTAAAAGGATGTAACTATCCTTTACCAGTGGACACCAATGTTGTCTGGTTCCTGTGGATCATGTCACTTCCTGTAACTTCACTAACTTCCTACATCCCAAGGTTCAAGGCTGGGAATAGAGATCAACCCAACCCAAGGCTCAACTGGGTATAGGGATCATGTGACTTCCTGAAACCTGGGTCCAAGGTCTCATCTTCCCACTCTGGGTATAGGGATCATGTGACTGTCTCAATATTGAGAAATATTTCATCCCATCAGTTCCATTAAAAAAAAAAAATCAACAAGATCAATACAATGCAACCAACCAGAATTCCAAAGGAGTTTTTCCATATTTCTTTCCTTTTTTCTTCCTCCCTCTCTTCCTTCCTTCCTTCCTTCCTTCCTCCCTTTCTCCTTTTGTCCCTTTCTTCCTTCCTCCCTTCTTTTCTTCCTTCCTCTTCTTCCCTCCTTTCTCTCTTCCATCCTTCCTTCTTTGCTCCTTCTCCTCCTCTTTTTCCTTCTCTTCTTTTTCTTTGTCTTCTTCATCTTTTAATCTGGGAACTTGCTTTGCTTTACTATACATTTTGTAATATTTTGCTAACAGGGTGGGAGAAAAGAGAGGGGAGAGAATTTTAATTTAAAATGAAACAAAATTGAATTAAAAAAAAAAACATACACTTTAATACATAGTGACTTCAGTGGAAAGGTAGGCATTTGAGAAAGACGGTAAAAAAATAGATTTGGAACATGGTTCAAAGTAAAAAGGCAAGGACTTCTAGACTATACGGGAACCTTAGATTTATAGATCATGCTACTCTGAAAACTTGTCAACATCCTTGAGATGAACATAACATTCCAGGTGTGATGTGATCAGATCAAGTATAAAAAGTCCATAACTATCTTATTCCTGGAAGTTTTGACTCTCTTTTTGCAGCTTAAAATCATGTTAGATTTGATGGTTTTCTCATCACAAAATTGACATACTGAGTTTGCGCAGATCTTTTTCAAATTGTAATCTATGTCTTTATTCAACCATCTTGTACTTATGAAGGTGATTTCAATTTCAAATTAGAATGTATACTCAATCTTGTTGGAAACAGTCTTGACACTAAAAATCAGATATTGAGAAAAATGTATTAAAGGAGAATCTTAAGGAATCATCTTAATGTTTCTGACCTCTGGGTTACAATCTTTCTAATACATTCACTACATGGTTCCCCCTAAATATGTATGTGTGGGTCAGAAATCATTTAATAAAAAAAGACTGGAGAGATCTCTAAAAGCAAAGCAAAGTTTATTATACATTCTCGCGAGAATCCGGCATCCCACCCATCGAGCAGACAGTGGAAGAGAGGAAGCACCGTAGCGGGCAGGATCAATGCTTTTTCCCTAACGCAAATTCCCCCTCCCACCACTGACCCTCATCCTTATTGACTGAGGATCTTACATTGCGGGAACTACCCAGGAAATTGAACTTGACCAATAAGTACATAGTTGCCCATATTTGATTGAAATAGGGAGGATAACAAGAAGGGGACTTAAGTATACCCTTAGGAGAATAGCAGGGAGGAGACTTTAAGTATGCCCTTGACTTAATGCTTAAAGTCCTTCAGGCCTACTCAAACTTTGAAATAGATGAAGCCTTAATCGATTTTCACAACTGTTTTGAAAGATCTCACCTTATCTAGTTCAGTCCCCTCTCTTATTTATACACTGAGATCTCTTCAAATTCTGGTAGCATAACTTCACATTCCCTATCGAATTCCTCATCCCCTTCTGGTTCCTGTCGGTCTCCTTGGGCCACTGACTCCCACCCTTGTTCTTTAAACACCATCAATCTAACAGACCCTTCGGCTTTCTCTTCCAACCTAATCATTCTCGATGATGAGGTTTGGACTATTCTGGTTATCAATCGGATCAATCAAGTTATGCAGATAGGGAGTAATAGAACACTACTGAGACCTATAAGGCCAAACCAAAGGAGCTGCTTCCACCAGCTTCCCCCAAACCAGGACCAAGAAGTATTGAACAGTGAAGTCCAGGTCTGTACAGGAACATGAGCAAGTTTCCTAATGTTTTTAATGACTTTTTACTAGATTTCCATTGTCATCTTTATACAACAAATATACAAATTTAGTTTCACAAATAATCCAGCACAAGGCTGTTGTAAAATGGCCTCTCTTGTTTGAGTAGCTTGGTCAGCCAAAAGATCTAGTGCCTCAGCCGTCTGGTATTAATTTCTACAACTGCTTGAAGCTTAATTATCCTATTCAACATATATATTGGGGTTCTACATCCCCAACTTCCATTTTGAGCCCAGGTGGCTGGCTCATACTCTATTCTTTCTGGAGGCCAGGAATCACCCCAACCATTTGCATCTCCAGTCTGAATAATGGAGGTATCTAACCCCATTTCTCTCTTCCCAAATCATCGTACATATGAATCCCTAAATATTGGTTTGCCTATTCAGGAAGAAAGAAAAAATTTGGCCTTATATTAGTCCAATATAGCAAATCCCTGTCCAATTAAGAGGTAGGTGAGTATAAGCAGTTAAACCACAGATCCAATAATGACCCATTAGAATAGGCTGTTCCCTCGAAATTATGTCTGAACCCTTGTAAAAGGGTAATATTGCTGGTCTCTCATCCCTAGGGGACCTTCCCCTACAAAGGTGATATACTGACATTTCCATAAACCCTGCTCCTTCCTCCTACAATTGGCAATTGGCCAATGACCTATTAGGTTAGAGGTATTCCAAAATGTGGGAAACAGAGTCCCATGTTTCCCAGGTGTCCCTGGGGTGACATGGTACCAACCCCATTGATGTCTAGATGGGTAAAAACTTAGTTTTCCAAATCCTTGTAGCCTCCCTCCTGTCTCCTAGAGACAGAGCAGACAAAAAGTCTTTTGTCAATCCATAGCAATTCCTAAGAAATTGTGCCAGAGCTCCCAAAATATTGTATCCCATATATTGTATCTAGGATATACTGCGACATATTTAACATGTATAGGACTGCTTGCCATCTGGGGGAGGAGGTGGGGGGAGGAAGGGGAAAAGTCGGAACAGAAGTGAGTGCAAGGGATAATGTAAAAAATTACCCAGGCATGGGCTCTGTCAATAAAAAGTTATAATTATTTTTAAAAATTAAATTAATTTTAAAAAAAAAGACTCTTGCTGTCTAATGCTCAATGCTGGATTCTTTGAGATGATAGTCTTGTCCAGCCCTAGGACAAAGATCCATTTGGTCCCAGTATATCTCTCCATTTAATAAACTATTAAATTGATCTCTACTTTCTGTCTTGCTCAGTTTCTCTGGCATTACAGTCATACTTTGTGTTAGCTCCTCTTCTATAAATTTAAAGTACCAAGCCATATATTCCTTTACACCAGTGGTGTCAAACTCAAATAAAAAAAGTAGCCACTGTTTACAATGTTCTCTTGGTTCAATCTTGTTTTAAGGATGACTTTGAAGAAATAACTTATAAGACACTATCTTCATCCAGAGAGTGAATTGATAAGTAGAATAATATATAATAATTTATATGTATGTGTATGTGTGTATGTATACAGACACAGACACAGACAACCCTATTTGTGACTAATGGTAGTCAAGTAGGGGAGCAAAGAGAGAATAAAAAAAGAAAAGAAAGAAATTGACATGATAATTTTATTGTATATTTGAAAGGAATAGTAAGTTATACATAGTAGATTTGCAGTTATATGTGAAATCTTTTTTATTTTATTATGTTATGGAAATGCTTATTTTATGCCATAAATTAAAAATAAAATTAATTTAAAAAAAGGAAACAGTAGCCACTAATCTAAACATAAGTATCCCTGGGACTGCTTATTAACTTCGTTTTTAAATGTAATATTTATGTTTTATTGTATTTTTATCTATTTTATTAAATATTTCTCACTTTTTATTCCAATGCAAGGTATACTAGGGAGTGTTGCCAGTGTGTTTTACACAATTTGTAAATTTAAAAAATAGCATAGGACTAAGCATAGTAGCATAGGAATAAGCTCTGGATCTTTCCATTAGAGATCCCTTTCAAGTTGACATAGAACAATAATCATTAATCGTTAATGACTATTCTTTGACCCTGGAAATTTAAAAAGTTATTAATCTAATTGTATTATCAATCAGTCCTCATCTTTCCATCTTTAAAAAAAAAAAATGTAAATACTTTACCAAGTAACTACAATTTGACCAAGGGAAAAAGGACTACTCTCCCCCTTCAAGGTCCTACTATCTTTAAACATCAATGATAGAACTTAATGCATGGATATTTCAAAAACCAAAGAGGGAAAAAAGAAAAATATGATGGAGGGAGACAGGATAGAAGGGGACTTAATATTATTATAATTGGATCCCTAAAGGAGAAAATTTTTTAGACATGAAGGTATTTGGATGGTAAGAGAAATGTAAAACTCACTCTTATCTGTCAAGGCAAGGCAAGATTTTTAAAAAATTATGCTATACAGGTATAGCCTATGTTAGATTGCTTGCTGTCTTGAGAAGAGGAAGAGAAGAAGAGAAGGAAAAAAATTTAGAATCCCAAATCTTATAAAAAATTATTATTGAAAGTTATCTTTATGTGTAATTGAAAAAATAAAATATTATTTACAAAATAGAAAAAAATAATGTTGGAAGAAATATCATAAAGTTAGCAAGAGAGTAGGTTAGGGGTTAGCAGAGAAAAAAGGCAAGCTGGGACACTTTAAAAGGAGGGTAGAGTTATAAAGAGATAATCTTAAATAAAACAAACCATAATTGCTTAAGGGTGATTAGGAAAGAACTGATAAGACTCAAAGATTTGGGTATAGCAAGAGAGAAGGGAATATCCTAGCTCCCTTGAAGAAACTTCAGATACCTACTACTTATTTCACTTTTTTCCTGTTTTTTTCTTCTGAAGTTGGAGAGAAAGAGAAGAAATATCATACCAGGATCTCAAGGGGAAAAAAAAGTCATCACTGTGAAACTGAATGGGATACATTTGCCTATAATATAAAGTGGGGTGACAAAATGCATGAGAAAGCAAAACTCAACAATTTGGTGTTTTGGTGGTTTTTACTAGGAACATCTAAAATATCAAGATCCAAGCAGAGGTTATAGTAATAGTATATATAGTAGTATAAGGTTACAATAGAACTTATGTTTCAGCTGAATCCAAAAGAGGAGTAACAATTGTAGTCTCAGACAAAATAAATATAGAAATATAGTAAAGAGAAATAAAGTGGGAAATTATATGATTATTGATCCACTTTTTCTCCTCAGATTTGCAGTTTCCCTATTGTAAGAAAGCCTCAAACAATGCATATCAGCATCTCCTCTGTGATTTATTCTTAATTGCCTTGGGACACTGATAAGTGAAATGGTTTGCCCAGGATCACACAGATGTCAGAGGGAAGACTTAAAGGATCCTTCCTCTCCAAAGATAATACTCAATTCACTATCTCATACTTCTTTTCTGTTGCTCCATAAAAATGACATTGCTCCATAGAATTGAAAAATATGAGGAATTCATAGTACCATGAACCATTCATAGAAGTTAGAGAGTTATGGGCACTTTGAACTGAGAAGCAGTAAGTAGAAAGAATATTAACTTTGTTGGGGTTTTTTTAATTTGTTATTTATTTTTAGCATTTTTTTTTTATTTTTTTAAAATTTTAATAGTATACTGTATATAAAGATAGTTTTCAACTTTAATTTTTGTAAGATTTTGAGTTCCAAATTTTTTCTTCCTCTCTTACCTCCTTCCCCATGTTAGCAAGCAATATGATATATTATACATGTTCATTAATTTTTAACATATTTCCATAAAAAATGAGATGTCCATCATCAATTGGGGGATGGCAAAACCAACTGTGGTATATGAAGATGATGGAATATTATTGTTCTATAAAAAATGATGAACAAGCTGATTTTAGAAAAGCCTAGAAAGATTTATATGTACTGATGCTGAATGAAATTAGCAGAACCAGGAATACATTATATACAATAACAGCAATAATGTGCAATGATCAATTATGAAAAACTTGGTTCTTCTCAATGGTTCAGTAATCCAAAACAATCCTAATAGACTTTGGGCAGAAAATGTCATCTGAATCCAGAAAAATAACTAAAAAGATTGAATATAAATCAACACACACTATGTTCACTTATTTTTTCTGTTGTTTTTTTTTTTTAATCTCTCCCATGGTTTTCCCCTTTTACTCTGATTTTTCTCTCCCAAAATGATTCATAAAACAATATGTATTAAAAATAAATAATAAACAAAACAAAACAAAAACTGGTACTTGAGTAGATCTTTGGAGTAAAAGAATTTTTGACAGAAAAGAAACAAACATTTCCATAAGAATCATGTTGGGAAAGAAAAATCAGAACAAAAAGGAAAAACCATAAGAAATTTTTTTTGAAAAAAAGAAAAATAAGATAAAAATAGTATTCTTTGATCTGAATTCAGTCTTATAGTTCTTTCTCCGGATGCACATGCCATTTTCCTGAATAAGAGAGAAGAAACTGCCACCAAGTTCTTTGGAATTGCTTTGAATCACTGAATTGCTGAAAAAAAAAAAAAACAGTCAATCATAGATGATCATTACACAATCTTGCTATTACCCATGTACAGTGTTTTCCAGGTTCTGCTTGTTTCATTTAGCAACAGTTCATGTAAGCTTTCCAGGCTTTTCTGAAACCAGTCTTTCTATCATTTCTTCTAGAGCAATAGAATGCCATTCCATTCATATGCCATAACTTATTCAGCCATTCCCCAACTAATAGGCATCTACAAAAGAGCTGCTACGAACATTTTTTGCACATGTGGGCCTTTTTCCCCTCTGTCATGACTTCTTTGGGATACAGACCCAGTAAAGACACTCTGAATCAAAAGGTATGCACAATTTTATAGCCCTTGGGGCACAGTTACAAATTGCTCGCCAGAATGACTGGAGAAGTTTAACATACATTAAAAAAAAATTTCTTTTTTAGGTCTGAATTCTTTCCTTCCTTCGTACCCCTCGTTGTGAAGACAAGAAATGCAGTTTCAATTATACATGTGAAATCATGCAAAACACATTTCTATAGAAGTTATATTGCAAAAAAAGGAAAAAAGAAATTTAAGGAAAGTGAAAAGCTATGTTTGAACTGCATTCAGACACCATTAGTTCTTTCTCTGAAGGTGGATAGCATTTTTCATCATAAGTGCTTCAGGATTATCTTGGATCATTGCACTGATCAGAATAGCTAAATCGTTCACAGTTGATTATCTTTATAACTTCCTTATTATTGTTCAAATTGATCTCCTGGTTCTGCTCACTTTATTTTACCTCAGTTCACAGGTTTTTCTGAAACCATTCTGCTCATCATTTCTTATGCCTACATAAAAAAATTTCTTGAAAGATGATAAAAATAAAGGTAATTTTATTTATTAACCTTTTAATGATTAATATCAATATTAAGCATTGCTTAATGGCTAAAAGTCACAGAATGTCCAGTATCTGAAAAATTAATGTAGAGGATCACTCAAAAAGCAATAGAGGGGGTGTATTATAAGCATCAATAAGTAGTAATATATATTACCAATCAAGAAGAATGTAAGAAAAGTGGCAAGTGATGCAATCAAGGGGAGGGAACAAGCTCATAAACTGGAAGCAATGTCTAGAAAAGTAGGGGAAGGTTCCCAGCTCATTGATGGATCCTCTCTTGAGGACTTATGGAAGAAGAAGGATAAAAGTCACAAAGAGCAGGCAAGGATGGGTTGCCATCTGTATCATTAGAGAGAGGATCCACATTATTGAGATTACAGTTGCATTATTACATTATTTGTAATAATTGCCTTATTACATTAAATCACAAAATTGACCAAAAAAATAAAGGGGAGAAAATTATTCAAAAAAGTAAAGTCATTCAATTTCATAATAAAAATAAGAATCAGGAAAAAAAGACATCCCAAAGCTCCCTTATTTTCAATCAGAAAATGCAGATTATCTATTCCAGATATTTTTTCTTCCTGAAATAATTTTTTTAAAAGAAAAAAAATCCCTTTCACTTCTTTATAGCTCCATCATGGCATCATCAAACCAGCTATACTCTTAGCTGCATAGGTACACACCATGAAATGTAAATTTATTCTTTTTTTCTACATCACTCCCAGCCTTCATCATATACATAATGCCCCTTAAAGGTCATCATCATCTCAACCCATTTGGTTTTTTCCTTTCTTTTTTTGTTTTATTAAAGCTTTTTATTTACAAAACATATGATTCATGAGTAATTTTTCAACATCGACCCTTGCAAAACCTTCTGTTCCAAATTTCCCCCTCCTTCCCCCCATCCTCTCCCCTAGATGGCAGATAGTCAAATACATGTTAAATATTCAACCCATTGTTAATGAATGTTATGTTCCTAGGGATTTCCAATGAAACATTCAAAATATTTTCTAAAGCCCAGATTCACATTTTAACATATAAACTCTGAACTTTGATTTGGAATCACCCTTTAACTTCTCAATCAAATTTTCGAGAGGGAGATATTAGAATATTCTTTTAGCTCCCTCCCTTTCTACCACACCATATAGTACAATGCTCTATAAAGAGTGATCTCAAGAAATAATATTGAATTGCTGATAAAATTCCTGTCAAAATAAACAAGGACCTGCCTGACTTCTTGCCAATCATTCCCCCTCTCCTTCACATCTACTGTGGTTCTATGATCCTGATTCTGAGTCCTTGTGAAAGAATGAGGGACACCTGAGTTGGAGTGGAATCACACTTTATTGTGGCTAATTATTGAATTTTAAGAATGATTCATTAACTATAACTGTGAATGGAGGAGGAGGTGGACAAGGGAGGTAACTAGCGTCTCCATCAGTCACTTACTATCAGAGCTGGCAAAATTCAGGACTAGGGGCAAGAGAGTTCTTTTAGGCTTGTTCCTTATTGTGATAGGATTAGACAGCAGTCAAAAGAATGACATGAACCAATAGAAAGTCTCCAAGGATAAGAGTGATCTAACCAGGTGCCATTACAACAGAAGAATACATATGGTTGGACATTTCAGATTCAACAATATACTCCATCTCATCACACACACTTATCTCTTCCATTCTTACTCCCCACAGTCACATGAAACACTGGGGAAGGATGATAATCCAGAGAGGTAGGTGATAGAAGAATAGATTAATCCTGATCAGAGACCCTATTTTCCTGCATAGTCTTCTCAATCCAGGAAATATAATTTTTTACTTTAGTGTAGATCCCATAAGTACCACATTTAGGTCCCCAGGACACCAGGCCAGCCACATAGAATTTAGTGTTCTCTTGATTAGGGACCTGTACAGCAAAGGCCCCACCACTGTCTCCTTTACAACTATCACTCCCCTTCTCTCCTCCAGCACAGATCATGTTACTGGTAAAACTAAAGGTGCTGATATCTACTGTGGGGTCGTCGCTCTTTACCGACTGACACTTCTCCAGGGGAGCCACAGGCAATCGTGTCCCTCTCAGTTCAACAACATTTAAGCGTCTGTTTGCTTGGCCCCAGCCTGAGATCATTCCCAGGGTCCTATACTTGAGGTCATACTCTGGTGAAGTGCCTGGCAGGCATATGGGGGAAACATTAGGTCCCATCTTTACTGGGTCTTTTAGGCGTATGAGTGCGATGTCATTGTCAAAATTCTTCCTTGTCTCTAGGTTAGCAACAGGACTCCAGTTGGGATGAGTAAAGATACCATCAGCAATGAGCAGCTGGGCCTCCTCCAGAGCTGCACGATCAACCCTGGTGGTTCCCATGTACATAATAGGGTTGGTGTTCCCTTCTACTACATGGGCAGCAGTTAACACCCAGTGTTCATCGATGAGGGCTCCGCCAGCTCTTGGATACTGAAAGAATACTTGCCAGGGGAAACTGCCAATATCTGCCTTTTTGCCCCCAAAAATCCTCTGGGTTTCTGAAAAGGGATGACTGGGAACTCCACAGACTAGGGAACAAAGAAAGATAAGTTAGCAAAAGACTATTTTTAAAAATTGTCCTCAAATTGATGCCCAATCATTCTCATATTATTACCAGACTATACTGAAGTCTCTTCAAAACCTACATGTCGCAGGATGAATACAGAGAGGCTTGGAGAGACTTACATGAACTGATGCTAAATGAAATGAGCAGAACCAGGAGATCATTATATACCTCAACAACGATACTGTTTGAGGATGTATTCTGATGGAAGTGGATCTCTTCAATAAAGAGCTAATTCAGTTTCCATTGATCAAGGATGGACAGAAGCAGCTAAACCCAAAGAAAAAACACTGGGAAATGAATATAAACTACTTGCATTTTTGTTTTTTTTCCCGGGTTATTTATACCCTCTGAATCCAATTCTCCCTATGCAACAAGAGAACTGTTCGGTTCTGCACACATATATTGTATCTAGGATATACTGTAATCTATTTAACATGTAAAGGACTGCTTGCCATCTGGGGGAGGGGGTGGAGGGAGGGAGGGGAAAAATTGGAACAGCAGTGAATGCAAGGGATAATGCTGTAAAAAATTACCCTGGCATGGGTTCTGTCAATAAAAAGTTATTTAAAAAAAAAAAAAACCTACATGTCATTCACTTCCTCAGGTAGACTGGATTTCACATAAACTGACACCCTATGAATTACCACCACTAACAATGGGTAAAGAGAAAGGAGCTGGCTCCTGATTGGTGTGGACTAGAGCTTGGTTCCTCTGCCAAAATTATGCCTCAGCCCAGGTGATGGGATGAAGAGAGAGGAACTAATTTTCCTCTTCCCTGCCCATATAAACTTGTTGCTCCATTTCTTATTGATTGCTTGGAAATATAGTGACTTTACCTTTTACTCATTATATCAGGAGCCCCATTTGATTTCAGCTGTTGACCTACATTTAAGCCCTTCCCTACCTAGCTTAGTTGGATTTATTGTCTTTTACCCCAGTTCCTTCTGTATAAGAAAGCAACAATTTAGTTTACTGTAAAGAAAGGGGGTATTTGTTCTGGAATTTGGGGATAGATAGCTTGACTACCAGGTTGAATTATTCTGATAAGAAACAATTTTCTGGTGGCTATTTCAAGCCTCTCTGGGTCATGAAAAAATGCAGTAAACTAGCTAAGTAACATCTAACAGATAACACTAATAATTCCACTAATCAATAATTAAAATGTTCCCTTATTGTATGTGAAAGTAGGATTGGAAGAATTAAGCAATGATGAAATATTGTCTTTCTTATCTTGGCAGATGGATAGTAGACTCTAAGTATGGAATGAGGTACACATTATTCATTGTAGATAACTTGTCTTATCGGACTTAACTAGTTTTTTTGTTATATGATGACTATGATAAGGAGGCAGAATAGCAAGTCTCTTAATGTAATGCTAAGATTTAAGAGACATCAGCGAAACCTATGGCCCAGAGTTCATCCTTAATAATCTCATAATATGTGTTTATACCTAGATTTTCTGTGGAAAATAATCTATCCACTTGATCTAGAATATGATTATGTAATTGTGAAATTACATTTCAATTGTCTTTACCCAGGGGTTCTTAGCTTGCCATCTGTAAACTTGGATGGAAAAATTGTTCGTCTATTCCAAAATAACTGTATTATAAAATAATTTGCTTTGTAATTCTAGGTATTTTATTTTGTGCATTTGAAAACACTTTCCCATTTGACTTTATAATAAAATACAAATTTTGGTTTTCCCAAAGTGACCAAGGAGTCCATAACAAAAAAAATGAATAGTCTTGCCAAACTTATTATGCCAACTCTAATCTTCATTTTGATTCTCACACTCACCTTTACTAGGTGACATCTTAGATTTAGACCTGAGAGGAACCATGGAGGCTATCAACCCATTCTTTGTATAGGTGAGAAAACTTAGATCAGAAAAGTCAATTGAACTTTCTCAATGTCACTCAAGATAGTGTAATTAAACATCAAGGGTAGAATTTGAATCCAAGTCCATTTAACCTCTATTTATTTCAGATTCTTCAACTGTAAAATGGAGATAATAATAGCACCTACCTTAAAGGGTTCTCGTGAGTATCAGATTAGATAATATTTGTAAAAAGCTCTCAGTACAATACCTGGCCTATGGTAGGTACTTTATAAATGCTAATTCTCTCATCTTTCCTTCCATTCTCTGATTTCAATTCCAACACACTTTCTATAGCATTGCACCATTATGGCTCCCATAGGTCCATTTACCCGGATCTGGTTCCCAGAAGCCACTTGTCATTGGGTAAGACTTTGGTGGTCCCAAAGTTTCCAGGCTTTCCCCCCCAGGAGGTAATTGACTGTAGCTCCAAAAGGCTCATTTTCCCAAACATTCTAGAGGTCACTGCTTCTTCAAGTAGCTGTGCTAGGGCTCAATCCTTCCAACTCCCTCTGCCTGCCATCTTACTTTCACTGCAGTTATTCCCCATACCCAGCCTCGGTTACCTGCTACACACTGAGGCAGCTCCATGCCTAACACCTTGTTCACCCAGGTCCCGTTGGCAGCACAACGATACTCCTCTGAAATCAACAAGGAAGGCAGGTAAGATGACAGGAAAAGATAATGATGAATGTTGGAGGGGATGCGGGGAAAACGGGGACACTGATGCATTGTTGGTGGAGTTGCAAACAGATCCAACCATTCTGGAGAGCAATCTGGAATTATGCCCAAAGTACCATCAAACTGTGCATACCCTTGATCCAGCAGTATCATTACTGGGTCTGGATCCCAAAGAGATCTTAAAGGAGGGAAAGGGACTCCCGTGTGCAAAAATGTTTATAGCAGCACTTTTTGTGGTAGCAAAGGACTGGAAAATGAATAGATGCCCATCAATTGGGGAATGGCTGAATAAGTTGTGGTTTATGTGGAATATTATTATTCTATAAAAAGTGGTGAACAAGCTGATTCTAGAAAGCTTTAGAAAGATTTATAGGAACTGATGTTGAGGGAAACAAGCAGAACTAGGAGTACATTGTACACAATAAGAGCAAGAATGTGTGATGATCAACCATGAAAGACTAGGTTCTTCTCAGTAGTTCGTGATTCAAAAAAATCCCAATAGATGTTGTACAGAAAATGCCATCTGCACCCAGAAAAAGAACTAAGAAAACAATGTAAATCAGCACAAACTATGTTCATTTCTTTTTTGTTTCTTTTTCTTTCTCTCTCCCATGGTTTTTCTCTATTGCTCTGATTTTTCTCTCCCAACATGATTCATAAAGCAATATGTATTAAAAATAAATAAATTTACCAGGAAAAAACAAAAATAAACAAGGAAGGCAGACTCCCTCAGCACTGATTCTCCTCATTGAAACTCCAGACTCCTGAGGGCAGCCATTATGAAGACAAGGACCGCCTGTGGGCCAGATGCGGCAGCTGAGGACGTTTATTCCCCTCACCCAGGGCTATAAAGTTTCTTTATTTAAAGGCCCACAAAACAAAGTTTTTGTTTTTACTATAGTCAGGCCCTCCAACGGTCTGAGGGACAGTGAATGGGCCCCCATTTAAAAAGTTTGAGGACCCCTGATAGACATTCAATCTTCTACAGATTCTGGGTTTAGGACAGAAAAATGGTCAGAGATTTTTCCCTGATATACCAGTCAGTCTCTTACAGCATGGTGGAGATCATAAGGAAGGAAAAGAAGAAGGGGAAATACTTGTGTTACAATGGCAGCTGTGAACATACTTGATGTGAGAGGGAAAAGCTAGTCAGAAGATTTCTGTATCTTGAGTTACCTTACAAAGAACAGACTGTCCTGTAAAAAAGGACTCTTCAATCAGATAAAGGCAGTTTATAATTGGGGGTCTATAAATTCCTGGGTTTCAGATCAAATGACTCATTCAGAGTATGAATAACTATTATCAAAAGTATTATAAAAACAAATTACTATTCCAGGTAGGAAACTGGACTAGAAAACGCTAAGATCTCTTAGAATTCTAACATTCTAAAATTTTATAAGTCTCTAAACTAATCTAAAGGACTCCACTGGCCTTTTGTGCCTAACTTTTTTTTTTTTTTAACTGAATTGTTACTTATCCAGGATCACATAGCTAGTAAGTGTCTGAGTCTGGATTTGAACTCAAGTCCTCCTGACTATCCACTGTGCCATCTAACTATCCCATCTAAACTCCTTAAAAAGGTTTCACTAGTTTCTTTCAAGACCTAATTGAAATCTCATCTTCTAGGTTGACCATTTCCTAATCCTCCTTAATGCTAATAATGCCTTTCCTCGGATGATCACCTCCAATTTCTATTGTTTGTACAAAGTTATTTACATGTTGTTTCCTTTATGAGACTATAAATTCCCCGAGGGCAGGCAACATCTTAGCCTCTTTTAAAAAAAAATTTCAATAGTATTTTATTTTTCCAAATACATATAAAGATAGTTTTCAACATTCATTTTTGTAAGACTTTGTGTTTCAAATTTTTCTTCCTCTCTTTTTCTCCCCTCCCCAAGCAGCAAATAGAGAGTAAATATGTGTAATTCATTTTTTATTCTTTTTATACCCCTGGTGCTAAGCAAACAGCCTGGCATTATAGTAGTCACTTAATAAATATCTATTTTGACTATTTTGACCGGATAACCATCTGATTGTTCCTATATAAGAATTGTATTTTAATTCAGTGAAGATAAAAGCAACATAGTCAAGAAATCATAAGATTGGAAAATTATAGATTTGTAGCTGGAAGAAACTGCTGAGTTCATCAAGTCCAATGCCCTGATTTTACAGATAAAAGAAACTGAGGCAGACATAAATTAAGAAGCTTCCCCTGTGTCACAGAGCTAGCATCTAAGACAGGGTGGGAACATCTGACCTGGACCATGAAATATTTGGTCTGGCCTTGCCAAGGTGACAACAATCTCCCACTGCTTGAGTTCTTTCTATTGGTGATGGCCTGCAAATGACGTTATAAATATCCAAATAGCCCTTGGCAGGAAAAAAGTTTCCCCTCCCCTAGTCTAAGGTTTGGTTTGAACCCATGTCTTCTGGAATATCAACTAATACCTCACATCTGCTATATCCCTGTGTGTTCCCTTTGTCCTTTCAATTACAAGGGAAAAAATTACATTTTAATGTCTTCATTTTCATTATCTCTCCCCAAAAGAAAAAACCTACCAGTCCCTTCAGTCTTCATGGAATAATATGGCTCGTTGCAGGTATATTGAATCACCGCCCCAAACAAGGTATATTCTGTATTGTCTACTTTCCCATTTTTAATGGGTTCTGGGATGCCGCAGTCCACCGCTACAAAGGAAAATCAGGACAGGGATCATCATGGTAGCCACTCTTACCCAGCAATAGTTAATGACATCAACTCTAATCCTCTATCCCACTGATTCCACTGCCTTTTAAGGTTTTCAAATATCTCTAAAATGAGCCTTTTCTATTCTCCTTATGGTTATTCTACCTGATTTTCTTTATGCTAACCTCACTGAAGAGTAAAACCTTGCAGCACAAACAGCCATTACCCCATTGCATGTCTGTTTTTCTCTCTGTCACTGGCAATGTGCTGAGATGCTAGAAAAAGAAACACATTACAATTCCATTGCCCTTCTATGTTTCAACTGGCCTAGGGCTCAATAAAGTCTCTGTGTTTAGAAACCTAAGACCCAATCCATCTCCTTTTATAGTCTGAATACCCTCAATATATACCTCAAACACATTTTGGAGAATATTCCGCTCCATTACTTACGTTTGCATTTTAGGTTGGAATTACTCCACTGTCCATTACTTTGACAAGTTGAATAGAAGGATGTTGAGCTGACTCTTCCCTAAAGAAAAACAAGAACTACCATTAACTAGGAAGGATGTAGGGAAATCAGAGTCCCAGAGGGGTCCCATGCTAGTGTATAATGAGGACCCCTCACCAAGTTAAAAAGGAGAGACCCAAAGCAGCCCAGATCTATAGCTTCACAATTGATTTCCACTTGAAGGCACTGAATTGGATGCCAAAAAAGAAGCCGGGGAACTTAGATGGTACGGTGGATAAAATACTGGCCCTGGAATCAGGATGACCAAAAAAATCAGCATAAGTTGGAATGGGGAGGGTAACATGACTCAATCTCTCCCAGGAGGGGACTAAATAATTTATTAACTACTCAGAAGAAGCATGCTTGCGTGGTCCTTGTTGTAAAAAACATGCCTTCTTTAGAAATAGCTAAACAGTTAGAAACTTAGTGATTACCTTGAATGGAGGGAGGGGGACAAAAAACAATTCCCCTGAAAGTAACTTACCTCTACCACTTCAAACCCTTCCAGACAAGTTATCTTCACAGTATCCTGATACACATATTTGGCCTTTACAGGCTCCTGAATAGAGTTGGCTGTAAATTCTTTAGGACATGGCATTGCTTTAGAAGGAAAATGGCAGCAACAGAATAGAAAACATCAATGAACAAAAAGTCTAACAATCACCTGTCTTTAAAATGACATATTTCTCTAGTCTCTTAACTTGATTTGATAAAAACATACTTCTATAGCAATTAAAGGGAATCCACAACATAGTCCAAAAACTATGAGTTTTTTCATAACTCTTTATCTCCAAAGGTGGTGTCTTATTATATTTCCTGTGTTACAGATGATGACACGGAGGGCCATAGAAGTTAAGTGATTTGATGATGCACACACAGGGCAGGACAGGGACCTAGTCTTTTGGCTCCATATGGTTTCTCAGTATGACCTTACCATCTATCTAATAGCCAAACATCATTTTGTGAATCCAACCCATGCAATCCATCTTCCTATCATCTTAGCTAATAAGAAAATCGAATTTTATAGTTCAATTCTATTTCATAAATATTTATGTGCCTGACTTCCTGCCTTAATTCATTCAACTATTAAACATATTTCCAGTTTTTATGTTCTTCTATATAATTTTACTATTATATGCTTTCATCATCCTCTTTGTCTCATGTACTTACCATTTCTCTTTTCTGATCACTGATATGTAAGAGAATTTCTCCATCTAAACATCTTGGTTTAGTTTCCCAAGATCTCTCATCCAAAATACAAACAAAAGGTCTGAGCTTACAGTTGGTTTAGCTGAGAAGGAGAAATCCTGGAAGCTGAGGCATTTACAGAATCACTTTAAGAGTTTGGAAGTCTCATGGGAATTAAACAATTTTTGAATTTATAAGAGAAATACTGTATTTTTTGGAAGTCATCCTTCAACCCATTCTTTTAGCATCCAGTGTAATAATGTGTCAATACATCTCTCTGAAAGTGTAAATTTATACATCTACATGTCTATTTCTTCAGATAATTGGCATAGAAATGTTACTTGGATGCAAGCATCTATAGGAATAGCTTGCACGGCTACTTACGATCTCCATAGTAACGAAGTTTCCAGCCCTTTTTTTGCCCTGTTTCATCAGTTTGGAAGATGATATCAAGAACATTGTCCTTGGTTTCAATTATTTGCTGCCCAGGGAATCCATTACCACAGTAGGGCCCAAACTGCTGGCCTCCTGCAGTGAACTGGGAGGAAAAAAAAGTGAGAATAAGTCAGAAAAGAGACAGAAAGGAAGGAAAGAAAAGAGATAGAAAATAAGGCACAAAAAGATTAAACATAGTATAACAGAGTCTATGCCATTCGCCATGCAGAAAAGGCTAGGGAGACTGCTCCTGGAGACTTGTGATGATTTTTAATGGAAGTCTCTTGTAAACACTTAAGCATGTGTAAATATTCTATAACTAGTCTCTGCTAACCACATGGTTAGGAGAAGACTTTTTGATTGTCTTTTGTCTATTTTTGTATTCCTAAGGCTTAGCACAGTGCCTAGCCTAAAATAGTACCT